>NC_067128.1:25152154-25204654 GCF_021347895.1 Acanthochromis polyacanthus | reverse complement strand
GACAGACAGGCAGATAGCTCATTTCATTTCTCAGCCCCACTCCATCACTCTCTCAGAGATCCTGGGCCTTAGCCTCCTGTGCTCTGATGGTAGAGGTTACCATAGCAACGGAGTGGTCTTGTGGCCCTGGATGTACACGCACGCACACACACACACACACACACACACACACACACACACACACACACACACACACACACACACACACACACACACACACACATACACACACACGCATGCACACACACACACCCTTGTCCTGCCTCCGTCTCTTCATGCATACATATTCGGAGCTACAGGTGCCCCCAAAAGTATCATCCTTCCTGATTTTGATTGACACACTCGAGGGGCAGTGGATCACAATTAGTGATGCGGCTAATTTCCCACAATGCCCTGCAGCCACTGGGCACCCACTGCGCCCGCAGCCAGCTCATCAATATTCATGAGCCATCTGATGAATATGTAAATGGATAGCGACGGTGTCCAGGTGAACCACTGCAGCTCACCGATTTGAGGCCGCTGCATGCTCTCGGTGTCCAGGGGTGGCAGAGTGGCAGGAAAAGAATCTCAGGGCATCAAAGTGAACTCAGCATGATTATAAACGTAATGAATGCATAAAATCTTGATCACAGCACTAAGAACTAAATTAGGACTATCCTTAACGCCACAAATTATGCCAATACCTAGGCTTACCTTGATGGATTTAAACCATCTGCCATAATCTCATAAACCTAATATTAGCATTCTTCACTGTAGTTGGGAGTTTTAATTTATGTCTGATGTTTAACTCATGGATAGCAGCACCATCTGGACAATTAATCTTTTAACCCTATATTAAACAAAGTTAGCAACATTCATAAAACAGAGTATTTTACAACAATGTTAAACTCTAATTCTAATTTCAGGGCTGCACATTAAATCTAGACTAAACCTTAAACATGGTCATAATCTGATGAATTCTAACATGTATTATAACACCAGTTCAAACTCAAATTCTTGAGCTGTAGGTGTAATTCTGATCTTACGCCCAACCATTGTTATGGATTATAAAAAGTTCTGTTGATCCTTAATGTTAATTCAATGAACTGTAAACTTCACAGATTTGATTTTAATCACAATTTGAATATCAATGTCAGTTTAACTGAAACCACAGTCTAAACTTTGCTGCAGACCTGACGTACAAAACCTGTATAAACTACAATGGAGACATACTGTATGTAGTTAATATTGAATAACACAACCAGTGTATAAGATAAAGCTTGGAAACAGACAACTCTCTAAATATATTTACTTTTTAAGAACCACTATCCTTTATTTACACTGTTAAATTAAGAGGTATGTTAAAATTTAGAGCTTGATTGGTGAAGCAGTATGTGTCTAATAAGTGCATTTAAAGTCTTTATCACTTTAAGTTTGTCTGAGGGCATCCAGCAGATGATTACTATACTGCATACTGTCATTTCTTTCTATTCCAATACAAAAGTTGTTCTTTGTAAGTATGGAAATTTTTTTACTGACTTATAGTAAATATGTTAGTGTTTCATAGTTTTTTCTTGACTTAAATATAATTATCTACTCCATTTGACCAATATTAGCTTCGCACAGATGGATTCACATAAGTTTACATTCTATCAGTGAAGTGTCTGGTGGTCAAAATATTATCTGAGAAGCTTGACAGCAATCCCCAACACTGTGCACCAGAGTCATAAAGGACTATAACCTGAAGAACAAGTCCTACAACAGATGTTTCACATTCATGGAGTCAGACTGGGATTAGTTGAGGAGCCAGATCACACTTTACAACATGTATGAAGTTAGATAATAAGTAAAAGATACTCAGGACAGTATTTTGAAGGCATCCTCATTTTATCATTAGTGCCTAAACTATATAAATTAGATATTACTGCACAGACATGCAAAGGAAATTGAAAATAGAAGTAACAACATGGATTGTATGTTTTATCTTTGTTTGCAAAAATACAGAAAATAAAAATAGAAACACTAACAACCCTTGTTTCAGTTAGATACAAGTGGAGCTGTAAGGAATATTTTCATGCAGCTGGCCTTCTCTCTGATTGCCACAAAGATGAAATTATGTTTGCTGGAACATCTGTAAGCAGGGTCTTTAAAACCAGATTCTGACAAAAACAATCTGTGATCCATGGCACAAGGAATTCAATTTTGAATATCTTCTTCTATGATCTCGGGTTTCCAACATTAAGCAATAAACTATGAAGCTAAGAGTGATTTTAAATCATCAGGGATTGTTTGCAGAGTCAAGAAATCAAACTCAATCTAATGAACTGCAGTGACAGGGATGACATCTGTGGGCGTAACATTTACACAAAGTTGGTTTCAGCCTCTTGCTGGTTTTAACCCTCCCTTAATTGTTATAGTTCATGGATATTTATGTGTAAATGAAGTCTACTAACCCTGCAATATTTGTCTTGTTATTACATTACAATATGAAAGTGTTTCTTTAGTATTTTGAGTGGTTCACACACGCACACAAACACACACACTCATGAAGCCACACCGGGAGCTGCTCCTCTGCAGATCTAGGAGAAAAACCAAAGCGGACAGATCAGAGTGGAGATATAATCAACCCTGAGTTCTAAGGAAAAAGCATTTCACTCCTTCCTTCCTTTACCTCCTCTCATCTCCATACCATCTTTCACCACCACCACCTCCTCCTCCTCCTCTTCCTCTTCCATCCCCCCTGTGTGGAGCTCAGTACAACGGCTGGTGATGCTGGCACAAACAGACCCTGTTCAAGGTTTCAATAGAGAAACCAGCAGCTGGTGATGCTCAGGACCCACAACACAAACTTGGAGATGGGGCTTACATTGAGGCAGCGCTTCGGTGCAGAGTTCAGCTAAACCAGAAGGTTTATTGCTAGGTGTGAGTGTGTGTGTGAGTGTATGTGTGTGTAGGTGTTATTGAGAAGCATGGCTCTCCCCTGAGAGATCCTCCATTAATTGTGAAGTGAAGGAGCCTGAGGGCGACACCAGGGACCTCCATTAAACACAGACAGGCAACTGACAACCTCTCTCTTTCTCCCTCTCTCTCCCCACTTTCTTTTTCTCTCACCCCTCATCCCCACCCTCATTTATCCTCTAAAATTCAAATTCACATTCAAATTTAAACAAGGTTCATTGCCATGAAAGGAGCAACCTAATGTTGGCAAAGCAATAACAACACACAAAAGAAAATAGTTTTGTTTATTCTGGGAGGCTGCAAACAAGGAAGGCATCACCTAAATGTAGCTTGCATGCATAAAATATCTGATTTTTGCAAATTTCAAGCAGCAATTACCCTTGTTAAACAGCTTTTGTTGTGCAGGAGTCTTATTCTGTTTTTGTCTGATTCCATCAGCTGAGGTCGACTCAGGTTTTTAATTTCCACTGCCATGCACATCTCACACATTTATAACTCCACATGCCCCAATTTTACTTTTAAAACATCTCACTATTCTTTAACTTGCTTTTTATTTCTCAAATTTGGCTCATTCCACACTTCAACGGATAAGTCTGCAGTCAGTGGAGATAAACTTTGTCTCCTCAGAAGCAAGTTGAAACTTGCTAATGGGGTTGGTTCTGTCCTTGGAGCCTGCCCATACGATGGGTGCTTTTTGTAGCTGGGCTGTAAGTCCCTTATGAACTTATTTCCAGAGCACGGTAATTATTGCAGGTACAGTGCCTCAGGACGAGTACCTGATTCCCAACAGGATCTGTCTAGACTCCCGAATAAGCCCATACTGAGATCTTCTCCAAACTGCCAGTCAGCATCTAGATCTCCTTAACCACTGGAATATCTGTGTTCTTCTCCCGAGAATCTCTAGTTTCCAAAAGTACTATTACTACCCTGGATATAAAAATAGTTACAAATATTTGTCAATCATCCATCATTGTTTGCACTTTTATTGTCTGTCAGCTCTTTTTCCTTGTGTGTGTTTGTGAGCGTGTGTCTATGTGTATGTGTTTGTGAGCAGTGAAGGTTATCATCCACTAGAGGGAGCACCAGTAGTGTGGAAAGAGCTCACACATGTCAGTCTTCACTCACCCCCTCCATGACTTTGACCATTTTACACATACGCATAAACACATACATACTGTACAGTATATGTGCATACTGCTGTAGGCAAATACCAGTGAACCTAATGGAGTCCACCTTAACTCTGATTATCAATGAATTTGCCAAGTGAAGCACTGATGTGCACATGCATTTTATGCATGTGCACAAACACACATATGCACTCACACACACATATATACACATACGCTATAGCAGATGTTAAGGATTAGTGTGTGTGTATGGGTGTGTGTGTGCGTAGCCTCAGGCAGTGTTCAACAATGCATTATTCCTGAGTGCACCAGTTAGAGGGGCACTTCATCTCCATGGCAACCACCCCGTCTCTGATGTAAACATGGGGGTAGTTGAACGTCAGCCTCAATAAAATAGAAGATTTGCCCCTCAGATTACAGGAAACAAAAGATAATAATAAGATGCTGAAGTGTAAAAATGTCACAGTATCTTTTAAAGAAGTGTGAGAATCCTCGATGTGAGGGCCGTTTGGGTAAAATGAAGGCCAAGTGGATGCTTTTTGTTTTTTAAAGATATTGCTGTATTGATCACATCACAAGTAAATCTTTATCCTCATTTTCACCTTAACCCAGGCTCCGTGGACCTAGACTCCTTAAAATGAAGCTGAGAGAAATTTTGTGAAATGAAGGTCAAATAAACTGGTTCAAAAACAAAAAATATCTTCCCTCTCCCTTTTATCTGAACCTGAAGTTTTTGTTTTTTTCAACATAGGATCTTGCCATTTTAATCACTAATCTTAGATGCAAAAACCCCAACAAAGCCACTTACTTCCTTGTTAACATCGGAGGGAACCCTGCTTTGTTATACAATATACATAGACGGCTGCCAACTTTTGGCAGCCTGCGGAGAGAATGGTGGATTTCTGGAGAGATTAGTATAATCACTGAGGTCCCACCGGGGCTAAATATAGGTCGACCAGAAGCAGAGAATCTAAGCTAAGAGCGGAGTAGGTGCTGGTGGCCATGGGCAACATTGGAGGCAATGTTGCAGGGTAACTGTGACCGATAGTGTGTTTTTCATTATCCTTCTGTTCCTTGGAGCCCACCGCTCAGCAGTAACCATGCTGAATCTGTTCCATCTCCACACAGCTGGTGAGAATACAGTCCATAGTTATTACATAAATCTGTTCATATTTACAGCGTTGTTAAACAATCAATGGCCCGTTGGATTCATTGCAGAACAAGGAGCTGTAACTGCAGCAAGTCAGTTGAGACAACATTTAACAGTTACTCTTAAATCATTGTAAAATAAAATTATGTTGCAGATTCATCACAGTAAGATGGATGAAAGCCAGTTATTGTATCAGTCAAAGTTAAGTGGGAAACTTTCACTTCATCCCTTGTGCTTTTGCTTCTCTGAGATGTAATTGTAGCAACATAATGTGCCATCCTTAAGTATAAATGAGGCTTCCCGCAGAAGAATAGCACTCATTCTTTTCTGGAAGTAAAATATGAATAAATATTGTATAGCATAGTGGAATCTATTCATATTACACTCTTTTACTTTGACCATACAACAAAGTATTTTGGAGCTTTTGTATTTTTACCATTTTGTATCATTTAATGTACCATTTCCTCCTGCACTGATTGTACAGTGTTGTGTAGTGTTGAATCACACTGTAGTGCATTGTAACATCATCAGGTGCAGTTTTAATAACTCTCATCTACTATCATCACTGTTCTCTACTACAAGACTCCCTCAAAGTCCTGCAAGCTAAATCTGAGAGGTTGTGAAATGATTAACAGAATGAAAAGACACAAAAAACATGTTTTTGCAATGACTTCATGGTAATTTTTTTGTTTCATGTGTTTCTGCCCCCCCTTTTTTTAAAAAAATTATTGAATCATTTTGCTTCTTCAAGGCTTCAAAGCCAAATATTTTTTATATACATCAAAAAAGATTCTAAGTTGAAATGGTCACAAGCAGTGGAGTTGTGTTTCATTTGGAAATGCTTCGTAGTAAAGAGGCTCAGAACCGCTGCTGTGTTCTGTCTCTTTTATGACATTGCATTAGTGCTTCTTGATTGTAACATACCACATCATATCGTACAGAGTTGGATAAAAGTTACTAAGTAACATTGAGAAATGTGTACTTTCACTAATTACTATATTAATTTAGAGGACTGATATAGTGAGCAAAGAAATAAGTAAAGAGGAAATGGTAACTTGCCCATCATTAATGACAGTAAAATATAATAGTGATGATGTCCACCATATTTAGCAGAGAACCTTCACTGCATTCTTTCAAAAACAGCATGCGATGAGGTTTGAAAACAACCCCAACAACAAAAAAAAACTTGTTCAGTGGTTCCCCAGGAAACAAACAGAGGAGCGAAGAGTCAAACCAGCCAAACCCAGCATGTCATGTCCAGCACCTCATCCAAGCAGAGCCATTACTGTCTGGAAAGCACACAAGCAGAAAAGTAGGGGTGACGGGGGTTATAATGCTCATGAGTGTGTTTATAAGTGTGCGTGGATCTTAAACTCTCTCTCTCCATTGGAATGGGTTCTACTGTGTGTGTGTGTGCAAGTGTGAGTGTGTGTGCATTTGTGTGTATGTATGCGTGTGTGTATGTGTATCTGACAGCTCAGATGAGGACTGGCTGCAGGCAGCTGCTTTGCTCGAGGCCACATTCAGTTCCGTCGCGCTGCATTAGTCCCCAACCAACCTGTCACCCCTAGCAAGAGAGTGATAGCACGCAGCACACGCGCACGCACACACACACACACACACGCACACACACACACACACGCACACACACCCCTAAACACTTTCATCACATTCATCAGCGGTTTCCCATGTGTTCATAAGTGCAAAGTGGCATATAACACATTGACACATACAAAGCAAATGTAATGCAAAGATCATGGCCACTTGATTTTGTACTAATCCTACACTGCAGTATAGCAGTGGCTTCTTGTCTACAGTAACACAGCATTGTTTATTAGTTGGGAGAATAGTGTTAATCAGAGCAACTATAGCTGAAGTTCCATATGTGTGTGTCAGTATGTGTGTATTTATATGTGTGTGCAGTCCGTCAGTGCTGATATGCTAGTGAGGGGGACTAACCGGAGTTGAGTGGAGTCTTTTGTAGCACAGGCGAGGCCCTCAGGCACAGCCCCAGACCTAGAGCCCCCCCTCCACACCACCACCACCACCACCACCACCCACATACCCACATCTCACACACACACATAGACAAGCACACACACACCACATGCATATGCCCTCGGCCGTCGTGCTGTAGATCTGATGTGACAACTACAGTGGGGCAGACTTTCCCACCATCACCCTGCGTTTTGACGGGATGTGACCATGGCTGCGAGTGCGCATGAGGGTGTGTGTGTGTGTGTGTGTGTGTGTGTGTGTGTGTGTGTGTGTGTGTGTGGGGTGGGGTTAGTTGAGTAGTGTCATAATAAGGCATGGTTTGGTGGGACAGATGTTAGGATTCGGAGGGCATCGGTTGAGACATGGAAGTGATGGTTCATTAGTAGTATGAGAATCTCTCTCTCTCTCTCTCTCTCTCTCTCTCTCTCTCTCTCTCTTTCAGCCTGTCTGCTTCATTGTGTTTTTCTGTCTCTATCACTGCCTTTCTCTCCCTCTCGCTCTCTGGTATGATTTCCTGTGCCCGGAGCCACTGACAGAGGCAATTCTTCCCCACTCTGCTGCAATGGTGTGTCTCTGATTAACTTTTAATGACTTTACTCTTACAGCCAGACACACACATGGAGGCCAACGCTAGCTGGAGATGCAGGCTGGCAATGAGATGAATCAACCAAGAAGTTTGCACTTTGGCTCAAGCGGGCTAATAGCCTGTAATGGAAGCGATACATTACAGCAATCAGATAGGATGGGGAGTTACAGCCTGGTGAACTGAAGGGAACTTTTTACTTTGCATTCAGTAGACTGGAGGCTGGTTGGGCAACAGTACTAATGGAGTTGCCTCAGTATAACTACTGTGAACATGGATGTTGGATCCCTAACAGATTTTTATCCCTCATTTTGTTGCTCTTTTCTGAAAATGCTGTCCCAAATATATATCATGTTTTAGAAGAGCTGTAGAATTTAAATGTGAGACATGTGTGACACATCACACCCCTGGTGCAGCTCATTCCATTGATTACAACGAAAATATATTGTTGCAGCAGATGCTCCATGAACAGTCCACATACATGATCCATTCATTGTAGCCATGGGGCTACTGTGACCCACTCAAGACTTGACTTGCACTTATCTCAAAGTACACTGACAGTCATTAAAAACTTTGAGACCAAAATTTTCAACATAATTTTTATTTTGAAGCCCGAAACTGGATTTTTTTCATATGAATCATTTGTTTAGCATATTGGCATACAGAAACAAAAATCTAAAGTTTCAAGAATGATTTCAAAATAAAGAATTTCACAAAAGAAAACGGCACCTGCCAAACACAAAGTCACAACAGTCAATACCGAGTATGGCCTCCAGTTGCTTCGATGCAGGCAGCAATCCGACGGCGCATGCTTTGGACCAGGCTTCTGATTGTGGGTTGGGAACAGCCCATACGCCTGGCTACATCACTGTAGCTCAAACCAGCCTCCACCATACCCAGTGCCCGGAGACGTTGTTCATGTGATAGACGTGGCATGATGCTGTTCACTGGGCTAACAATGGTGGCCTTTTTTGGGCCTTTATATAGGCCTTCAAAACCCATTCTCAAATTGTGCAGATACTCACTGAGTATTGCTTGGTGTGTATTTGGTTCACTTTTGCAAAGTGACCAACCCATGTGCAATGAATCATGACAAAATGACAACTCATCATTATCTCAACTACCAGGGCACTAGATCATCAGTAAATCCACAATGAATAATTACAACCCCCCTACAAGTAGAATTCTGCGTACATTTCCACCTCAAAGTTTCTACTGACTGTCAGTATACTTGTGAGTGATTAGGATTATTGACAGTTTACCTCTACTTAGCTTAAGACTTACTCAAATCTTTTCTTGGGCTTTTCTTAAATTGCTGGAGACTTAATCTTCAGACCTGACTTAGACATTTCTCAAATGACTTAAGACTTGACTTTAGGATTAATCAGATTTGGCTTCGATTTACTGTATGTTATTTTATTTCAGACTTGTCTTCAGATTTACTGTGACCTACCCAAGACATTCATTTGTCTTTAATGAACAGAAACTGGATTAAAGATTTACATTCGTAGGATCTGACTCAAATGACTCAAACATTAGACCTACATGTATCATATTAAATGAGTGCTGCCTTGAAATTTACTCTGACAGACACAAAACTGGACTTGGACATTTCTGAAAAGATTTCAAAGTTATACTGTAAGCTGTTGGAAAAACTTGATTTGGATGTTCCTTAGAGTATTTAAAACAGAGCTATTTAAATGTCCTCAGTTGTCCTTGTTGAATGATTAATGTAAAAAAAAAAAAAGGCCATGGCAGCTTTAATTGCAAGCAATTATAGATTAGGAGTAAATACATTTCTATAAATGTGGAAAATCTATAAAAGATAGATCAGAGAGCAGACAGAGTGAGTAGAGATGTGAAAATCAGTCTGCAGGAACATTAGGCACCGCTGCATTACCACAAAACTTGCCAAGTGCTTCAGCACCAGCAAAATGGATGCTGCAAAATCACCGATACTGTATTGACTTTTTAAAAGTCCACATATATGCCATATATATAAATATATATATATATATATATATATATATATGTTTATATATAAAGTTTTCAGTGTAGTGCATCCTGATATATTCTGAAGCATGAAAGAATGTGTCAGCCAGCAAATAGTGCATGTCAACTGATGAACTCCAGAAATGAAGCATGTCAAGCATGTAGCATGGAAGTAATGTTAAAATAATATTATGGCACTAAAAATATTAATGTAAGTGTACCATGAATAAAAGATTCATCACTGCTGGTGTATTTGTCAAGGTGTCCATGTTGATGAGTAGGAGAAATAAAGCAGGAAGTATGATTGTCTGGAGGTTTAGAACTAGTATAACTGTTTTGGTCTGATAGCTTCATACCTATTGAAAAGGCATGACCAGTGGAGAAGTTTGTTCAGAAAATATGTAGCATTGTTCAGTGCTGTGTCTACCTTTTCAGGGGGCTTGTTCAATATTCTTTTATATTTAGTATCTGGCGATGCCAAAAACCATTTCCCTTGATAATACACGTTCAATCACGTTCGATGTATTGGTTGGTTGTGCCACCAAGTAGAACCTCTGATTGTTTAACATTGCAGTATGTGCACCTTTGTCATGTACAGATGAGATATGATAATTCTGCAGATGAACATGTACAGATATTGCATTATGGATAATCTACCAGATTCAAGGACACATATGGTGTCAAATGTACTTCTCTACAGAGAAAGGCGCCATGAGAAAGCCTTGTGTGAGGCTTACTGACATCAGGTCAGTGCAGGTGATTTAAATGAGTACAAAGCTGTTAGGACATCATGGCAATGCTGGAACAACATCTGTAATGGCCACTTTTAGGTCCTGTATTGTGCATCTGTGGCTTTACCACCACAATCAGTTCATCGCTTTGACACTTTACACGGAACAGATGCATTTTTGGAGCGGAGAGGGGTGATTGCTATGAAATGTGGCAGTGCTGAGGCCTATAATTACTGAAGTGTTTATTTATGTTGGAGCAGAAATATTTGCTGGCACAACGGAGCCTCTTGACAGTCACAGGGTCGTATGTATCCATGTAGTCCACCTATAGCGAGAAACAGCTTAACCATTGCCTCAAGTCAATTACATGTTTGTTGCTTTCAAATGTGTCACTTCTGAATGTCACAATGTATGTTCAAAATATCTAAAAGCATCTACCAACAAAATTATAGTTCACCTGATAAGTATAAGACGTTACATAGTAATAAAGTCACAGTGTACACATATTATTAAAGCATGAAGAGAACACAATTAATAGAGTAATAATGCATAATGGAAATTTTAAATTCTACGGAAGGAATCACAAGCATTAGAAAAGCTGCATTTCAGTGCAGAGTGACACAGATTTTGTTTTTTATTTTTGGACCGATGATCAAGACAAAATTTTGTCGAAAATTTAAACAGATAACAATTCTCCTCAGGAATGAAACACTCAACACACTGCTTTTCCACTGTCATTATACAGCTGTATTTTGTATCTGCTCTGGTCTGTTAGTACTTTTTCAGACGTTCACATGCAGAGAATTCACATCTGTGAAAAGCTTTTCATTTGGAATGTTTTCTCCTTAGGGCAGAACATAAAAATAACATAATCATAAATCCCACATAAAAGAATAAAACAATAGAAATAAAACAAATACAACAATATTGCATGGACCGCCATTAAAATAAAATGCTCTCATGAAGTTTGGCATTTCTGTCTAGTTTTCTTGCACATACCCGCTGAATAGGCGGGTTAGTGTTGTCAGCATATTGATGAGTTCAGCCATTTTGTTTTTTCTCCAGGCAAAACTCTCTCTTTCATGTTTCTGATCAGAAAGAAGGAAAACAGTTATGAATTAAACATGTGGGCATAATACCTCTGCCAAATCCATACCTTACTGCAAGAATGTGTGTGTGTTTGTGTGTGCGCTGATAGTTTCCAACAATGCTTTTTGAAGTCTGTGTTTTTATGATTCTTCTATCTGGATACTCTCTAGGCTGCTCTGTCTACTTCAATAACTTCTGTTTAATTGTCTACAACTATTCAGGCACTCAAACTAACAGGTTGTATAAATAAATGAGGTTTGTTTCATGTAACAGGTTGTTTTAGTTCAGCTCGTCTCTGGGACCTGATGCTTGAAAACATACCAGGAGTTGGTTTGTTTGCAGTTTCGTTAAGGAATCATATTTTCAGAAGTTATACCGGAAACATCAAGACCCTTTAAAAGCTTTATAGTTACTGCAGGTTTTCATGTTTGGTCATATGCTACTTACTTGACATTTAATCCCATCTTTTGTGCGGTGGTGATATAGTTTTTGTCCTCGTGTCCTGCAGCTTTAGACTTACGGGTATATATTTGATAATAAAGCATTTCGTCACCCCTCAACATGCACCTGATGCACCAAAAGAAAATAAAACAAAAAACCCCTAAAGGCCTGACAGTTTGATCAGTGGAAGGAAGGAGAGGTATGATCAGGATTCAACATGGAAGGGAGTGAAAGAAGGGATGAAAGGATAAATGGATGTAAACAGGAATAGGACAATAAAAAGGGGGATTGAGGATGGGCTGAGTAAACTGGGATGACCAGGTCCAGGTTGAATAGATGATGTTAGAGACAGAGGCAAGCTCTGCTCAGTATCCATTGTTGCTTCCTTGTCTGGGATTATCAGGCACCATTTCCTCAGATATTGTCATCATTGCCCCTTCCTTTGTCAGTACATCATCATTTTGAATAGCGATTGAGAGTAGAAACTTAGAAGGAAAATGTTTACCGAGGTAACAAATCAAATGAGAAGGAGGATCACTTTTCTGATACACTTCTATGGAATCTGATCCTTTCTTTGTAACCAGAGGATTGGAACCCTGCTAGTTGTTAGAAAGAATGCAGATTTAAGGCATTACTGGATTCATTTTTTCAAGCACAGACTCTATGTCCACCTACTATATACACTCTATGATGCTAATTTCTCCCTGTGGCCGCTTGTGGGATTGCAATAAAAAATGCATCTGAAAAATGTATTTTATCATAAACTTCCAGTATTAAAAAGACATCTACACTAGTTACTGCTGACAGGATGCCTTAAATTGCAAACAAAAAGTATATTTCTCCCAAAAATTATTTCATGTTTTTTTAACCAACATCATTGCATTGTGTAGTCTGCAGCCTTGATTCCACTCCCTTGCGGATGCACACACACACAGCTGTGGACACCTACGTATGGAATTGTGTGTACTTGTTGGTATATTGTACCACTGTTGTAGGACAAATTTTCTGTGCACCGTACTGAAACAAACCTTTGTGAAAGTGACTGTGTGTCCCCTTTGAGTCCAGGATCCAGTTTTACAATACATTTATAACAGAAAGTGATAAAGAAATTTTCCAGCTCAGACATAGTAAGACTGCCCCTTTGACTTTAATGGAAAAGTGACTGACAGGTTCAATTAGCATCAGACTAATGGAATAGGGTGCATGCAAGTTTTATTTAGTGCATTTCACCAATTTATTGAAACTGACAATTTCTGAAACACAATCACATCTTGCCAGAGTGCATTTCTACATTCTTAACACATGCCTGGATCATTCATAATTTTGAAAGGACGGCATATTCAATACATCTCCAGTGTGAAGTGTCATTCTGCAAACACTGCTTTTCTTTAACTTGTCAGATAAGTCAATCCTTCCCCCTTCTGTTTCCTCTAACACCTCCCCACTAATGAGGATGTCACTTCCACACACACACATTGTGCATCCTCCAAGGCCACACTTCTGACTGGTTATGGTAAGTGTGGGTGTGTTTCTGTGTGAGAGAGGTTGCACTGAAATTGCAGGTTACTGAAAACCTGCAGTGAAACAAGCCTCACCCTGCTGCTAACCTGTCACATGTTATTAGACTCACTTTCAAGGAAGATGTTTATTGTCACATGATGGTTTGACAGTTGCTTCAGAGGATATTTTCCTCATACTTTGTGGAAACAATAAATGAAATTTGAACATAAAATGTACTCAAGATGCATTAAAGATACTAACATCTGCAAAAAAAACTAGTAGAAAGTTGTTTTTTTTTACCTTTAAATGCTATAAACTGTGGATTTAGGCGCTCTTTGATAAAAACAGAAGACAGATGAAAAAGTTCTCTCTAATGCTGAAAAAAAAACCAGCATCAGTATTTCAGAGCACATACGTAACTTCATTTTAGTGGACGTGTTTTGTCCATACTTCTGCGTTGCATCCATGTGTGTGTGGCTGAGTGCTATGCGGTGTTGCATCTCCCTGTGGTGGAGATAGAAGGCGACATGGCGGACTGCTCTCTGTCAGAGGAAGGCGAGTGTTAATATTTAACTGAGGGAGGCTCTATTTAGAGCCTGCCGCCTCTCCTTCTCCCTGGTGGACAGCTCAACGACGATGCCAACCGGTGCCGTTATGGAGGAAAGCTGTAGGAGGCAGCCGCATGTCACTAAGTCTCCCTGACAGAATCAGTTTGCAGATGAGCTTTAAAACGCGTCGTGCTGTTTTTCATGCCTGCATGTTTGCGTGTGTGAGTGTGTGTGTATGTCTTGACAATCTCTAATTTAAGAGTTACTCCTCAGACAGACTTGCATGGCATCCCAGCATGCTTTGCACCTGAACTCACAGGCCCGTTGCAGGGCATTCAGGTACAGCAGTGCTCCCCCAAAGTGCAAAAGACCTCTGTTTTTTCTCCCCACAGTTGAAATTTTAATCTCATTTAACCTCAAGTTTCTGGGTCTATGTTTTCTCTCTGGGTATTGTTTCAGAATCACCTGTCAATTCATTTGTGTTCAGTTTTTCCCATGAGTTTCCACTGATGAAGTTAAAGTTTTGACTGTGCTTTTGGCCCTCTGAGCCATAGCAGCAATCATTGCCCAATATTAATTCTTTCATCATAACATTTATGAAGAAGGGCTTTACAAATAGCACCAAGAGATGTGGTAAGCATGGCTGATGATTAAGAACCAATTTCTAAAGGGATCACTGAGCCAACTTCTTCTCTCAACACCAGTTGCAGTGTTTTTATTTAGTGTTTTTCTTGACACTTATCTGATACCAGTGCTGTTCTTCCAAAATATACATTTTTTTTATTATATAATCAGAATAATTTTGATATGTGAAGGGATTATTTGGCATTGAAACTGAGATAACAACCTACTGACTTGATGAATGTTACTGAGCAGCTATTTAATGACCAATATCCAATCTGCTTAACAAGGTCAGTAGTTGTGCCAGTACTGATCTGACATATGAGATCAGGGCATCTCTACAATATTCATATTTAACAACATAAATTACTAATATATTGTGCTTAAATTAGGTATAATAATTAAAAAGAAGAAAGAGATGCGATGAGAAACATAAGTTTTATTTAACCCTCATTTTAAAGCAAACATGCAGAGAGAACAGGCTAATAACGTCTCCAGAGGGACATGAAAATGGTAAAAAAAAAAAAAAAAAAAATCCGCTTTGATAAATGCCTTTTAGCCTTAACCTGGTTCTACAAAGTGTTTTGCAAACTGTTGTATCAAGTGTTTCTCATTCAACCATTCAATCTTGCCATGCAACATGCTCCAGTGCTCTCGGGACCAAGTTGGGGTTAATTTTCTTGTTCAAGGACACATTGGTACCTGGATGGGCAGAGGATTGTAAGTGCCATTTTATTCTTTAGATAGCTTTGTACCTTTTTGTCATCATGGTCCAGTGCTTAGTGATTTGTTCAGTTATTCAATAGGTTTCATTTCTTAAGAACAAATGTTCTTAAAACGTACCCCAGCACCTTGTAATTTGTATTACTTTTGTTGGTCTATTAGTTGTAAAACATTCTTGTGTTGGTCCATCCTGTTTATTATTTACCAGAAGCTCCATTTGTAATCACTTGTACTAGTGTTAAACAATGCTGTAGAATTTTCTTAAAATTTTGTGATGTACAGCCCTATAATGACCACCCTGAAAGTTCCTAAATCTTCAGAAAAGTCTACCCCACAAGCAGGGATTTTCTGGGGTAAATCTATCTCCTGGGACCTAAATTTAGACTCTGGTTCTCCTGGTGGAAGTGCAAGTTCCTCAAAAGTTTCCTCTTTACAGAGGACATTTCCTGTTATAGAAACACACATCATCTCTTTTAGTTTTCAATACAGAATAAAATAATGACTTTCTGTGTATGAGCAATAATGTCTTTCAGATGTACTTGATGCCAGAATGTTTTTTTTCTCAGTTACAAAGAAAGAAATCTGATTTCTTTTTTGTTGGTTAATTGTAGACAAATCCCGCTAATGAATTTAGGAATTGTTCCCTTCTAGATCTACTACCCAAGCCCGGTTGTATAATTGCTTAATCTGCTGCAAATAGATAGGTAAATCGGGTAAATCATCTCCTTTCCCTTCACTGTGTGCAGATCATAGAATGCACACAAAAGGTATGTGATGTCACCTAATGGTTTGTGGTCCACTGTGATGAAACCTCGAGTTCGACATTTAGATGTTACTATCTTGGCCATTTGAAACAATACTCAATTCACAATATGAGCATGATACAGGATGATAGGTGACTTGAAACTAATGATTGTTTCCATAAACTGACTAGAAAAAAAAAAGCTTACTGAGGTAACAAATCAGTGGAGAAATTCGAGTAATTTTCTCATAGATGTCTATGCAGTCAGACTCTTTTTGCAGACAGAGGCGTCTCCCCTGCTGGCTGCTAGAAAGAATGCAGGATTAATTCACTTCAGCGTCCGCTTATCTTTTCAGACCCATGGTGCTACTCTCATCTTTCATATACAGTGCAAATGACCGCTAACTCACAATACCTACCTTTAGCATCTAACTACAGAAGGGGACCCAGTGTAAATAGAGTGACTTTTTTTGAAGTGGTAGATATTTCAAATACAACATTCCAAACAGACCATAGCAAATATCATCTACAGCTACTGACATGTTGGCAGTAGTCGTTTTCACTGTTTGAAAATACATACGTTAATCTGTGATAAATTCAAAGATAGAAAAAGATGTAAGAAAGTGATGGCCAAAGAGGAAGATTATATTTTTGATTGAATTTGCTAAACTAGGGAAATTTAGAGCTTGCATTAGTGATGTCATTGAATTTAGATTTAAGAGTTTTTACCAAAATGTGGATATGTACATGATATGTTAAAGCTTTTTGGTTAATTCATGCTGTGAACTGCCTTTGACCTTTAATTAAGTTTTTTTGTTATTGAAAGACTCTACATGTATACTGGACAGTGCAAGCAATGCAACTCGGTTGGTCGGTTCTTTACACACTAGGACAAATCTTTCTGGAGCAATGTCTGCAGACTGCGGAAGGCTGGGAAGCTGAGGGTGGGTCAGAAGTGGCCTCTCTTAACCTTTAACCTCAGAGTGAGACACTTTGTCAAGTGCTCAACAAAAGTTTCTTTTCAGCTGAGTAGCATCAGTGGGACAACTGACCCCCGTGTCTTAAAGAATCCTTGAACAAAACTTTATACATGCCCGTTTTACAGAAGATTTAAATAAAAGCTCATATTTGTCTCAAATAATAGATAGCTATTAAAACTGTTTAAAATGAATGAATGAATGAATCATTTTTACAAAGACAAAAACATGAAAATTTGAAGGATTAATGTCACACATGAATCAAATACATAGTTACTGCCTAGAAAACGATTAGGAATTTATAAAAGCATAAAATAAAATATTACTATCAAACATTTTTGTCAGTTTAATACTGTTGAAACACAATTTTCATAGCAAAAACCTTCTAGTAAAGAACATCCATGCTTGAAGGTTTTTTTGTGTGTGAAACAGACCAACAAAGTGCTCCATAGCAAAACTGACAAAGAATATTACAAAAAAATAAACTAATTAAAACGTGATCTAAAGGTATGGGTTGTATTGGTGCTTTAGATTGTCAGATGCTGACCATGTGGAGATTTATTCAGATGAAAAGAAAGGGATGGACATGTGATAATGACATTTTATTTAAAACATAAGAGAAATGAGATATAAAATCTGAAAACAGGACAGAATAACTAGAAGAAATAAGAAATTTAAAAAAAAACAGTCAACTTCTCTCATCAGTGAGGTAAGGAAAGGGTCAAACAGCTATTTGGAATTTATGGTATACAGAATAAAATATTATACCTTCAGAGAGCATCTTAAGGAGCCTTGCTAGTAGACAGCTCAGCAAATGAGAGGAAACTTTGATCAAGTAACCCTGCATCAAGCCTCAGATGTATAATTTTGTAGTTCAAGTTACATTCTTTAATTTTCCTAATATTAATGTGATGTCTGCTAATATTTACCACCTTATAAAGTCAGTTTGACCTTTGATATCAGCCGTGTCCTTAAGTCTGGTGGTTACTGAAGCAATAGCTGCTAGATAGCTGAAAAACAAATTAAGAATAAACCATGCTCAACTTCTGTAATATTCAAGGCTAGCTCTGGCAAATTTAATTAGCAGATACAAATAAAGCGCTTCAAATGTGTGTGTGCATGTGAGTGTGTGCATGATCTGATGGGATCAATAGTGGTTTGAGAGGGCCAGTTGGCAGCTGCTGAGAGCAGGAAACAGGTGCAGACATGGCTGCTTGATGTACAAGGTGACTGAAATGAGATGAAACCACTTGACCCCAGAAGAACCAATTAATTACACAAAATCTCCTGAAACAGTGAAACTAACAGCTCGACTGTGGCAAATCAGCGAGGAATGCCTGGATCCTGCACTACACCACCCGCCCAAAAATGTTTGCATAGATCTGCATGAAAAAAGAGAACCAAGATGAAGTTCACCTAGAAAAACTCAAGGAGTTGAAATGTTGCTACCTGGCAATTAGGTACATTTTCTAATAAAGCATGAAATGTTGCACACCGACAAAGAGAGAGGTGAAGAGAGGTAGCGAGAGAGTGCTGGTGAGAGAGAGACTGACAGTGACTGGGAGGGTTTTCAACAGGCCTCTTCCTGAGAGTATTGTGGAGCAGCAGCTGAGATGTTAGGCATGCTAATGCTACTGCTAATTATGCAACTGTGTGACACTGGCCAGCAACACACACAGCAGCACCTCAGAGACACACTGGCCAAAGCAAATGCTACAGACAATTTCCATTTCTACAGCTCACATAATATGAGGAGACTTTTAATAAAATTAAGACTAAATTAGCTGTGTTACATATCAGCCTGGCAAAATGAAAAACTAACATAACAAGTCGTAGTGACTTATGTGACGTATTGTCAGAACAGTTTTTTTTTTTTGCATCAAAAGACATCTTCCCCTTCTGACCATAACCCTAATCTAAATCATAAAGATTGTGCCTGAAGTGATGGTGTCCTACTTATCAGCAATCCAGTAACACATTCAACTAAGTCTCCACAGCATTACGTTCCTGTACAACTCAACTGCATTGTCAGTTGTGTTGTGAAGGAAACACATTTTCAGCTTGATTACATTTATAACATATCACCATTACATTTCTAATCAATGTGCCCTTGACATTTATTTTACTGGTTCACTGTTGCTTCTTTTCAACCATAGTTTCTTAAACCGCAGATTTTGTGCCTTGTCCAAATGAGAAAAAGAGTCCTGCTATTTTATTGATTTTGCCCTTCTGAAGATGATACATGTATTTCATGTTTGATCTACAACAACATTTTCCTTGCCTGGTCTTTTATTGGCATGGAAATATTTAACTTTCTCTGTAACTCTTAAACTGTGCCATTGCTACTCACTTTTATGGTAAATGAAACTTAATCTTCATCTTGACTTGATTTTGCACCATTATTTTTTAAATTACTAGTAAAATCTTGATATTCATGTACAAAACGTGGGTATTTTTGGAATAAAAATCTGCTGATTTGTCTGATCGTCTTTGATTTTTGTGTTTGAATAGAGATTCATAGAGGGATTTTCCGTGGCTTCCTGCAGCATACACTGCTATTTAGAAGATGGTGAGAATTGCTATATTGTCCCATTTTTGTACCAGTATGAGAAAGTTTTACCACTCTTCAATTTGAATCAGACAAATGTTGAATACAGTATTACATAACATTAAATACAAACATTATTTCCATGCTTCAATACAGTGTGAAGACTTGTCATGTCAATCAGCAGTGGGTGCATCCATGGAGGCTGAGAGGTGCAGAAGGCTGTTTGAGGTGTATAGGTATCAGGTGGCCTCCTCTTCTGAAGCACCAGGCTAAAATTTTGAATGCGGCCCTAATTGAGTGCCCCTCCCTTGGCCAGTATGGTCCTGGTGTCCCCCCTCTCGGGGCCCGGGGGGCTGGTGTGGCCGTCTGGGGGGGCCTGACCCCAAAACCCTGCCTGAGGCACTGACTGCCACCAGCCTGAACCCTCCCTCACCCCCAACTATCTCACTCCCCTCTCCAGCTAGCTGTCTCTGATGCTCTGCTCCTCTCTGTCCAATTGGCTCTGAGCTACAGACTTCTTTTGTCTGTCCCCATTAGAATACTGATACTGCACACACTCACTCACACGGCACACACACACACACACACACACAGACACACACAGACACACACACACACACACACACACACACACACACACACACACACACACACACACACACACACACACACACACACACACACACACACAACTTCATACACACGTTCATTTTTAACTAATTGCAGCATCGTTAGTCGATCCATTACTAAACAGATGGTGAACAAAGGAAATCTCTACATTATGCTGAAAAAGTGTGAATAATTTCACGTGTGCTTATTCTGTACCATAAAATAAAATCAGGGGTTATAAAGTAATTTAATTACATGTTAAATCATTCCAAGTCAGATATTGCCCCTAATGTAAGCAATTCCATATTTATTAATTTTGCTTTTTTTTTGTTTTGTTTTAAATAAGTGCAAAATGAGCCCAACATTATAACAGATACTTGTTTTACTTTCATGTGTGATACTGTTGTGTTTGGTGGAACATGGAATACAGAAATACATCCATTTTTTATCCATCTCTCTGGAGTAAATAAAGGACAAGCAAAGCAGGTAGCATGACACTAATGGTTACCAGCTTAGAGTATCTTCCAAGGAAAGGGCAAATTCAGAAGAAATTATTTTGGCTGTTACTCCTTTTATTGACCAGGGCATCCTTTTCTGAGAGATATGATCAAGCAGTCTGTATCTGAAGTCTCTTTTTTCCTCCTCTTCTCTGTTTTGTGTTTTAGGGTCGTGAGGAATCCAGATGGCCATGAAAAACCTGATGTCCGTGAAGACAGAATATAAACCCATCTAATCTTTTAAATTGTTGTCTGCTTCTATCATATGTTGCATCTTGATTATTAATAGTGTAATTTTTTCTCGCTGCCTGATCAGGACTCCATACACATATGTCATGTTCAGCTGGCTCATCCACTCTTACCTCTCTCACGTCTCCCCATGCCTCTGCATTCATTCAACATAGAAAATAAACAATATATGTGCCTCCAGTGGGAGTTTATTACAGGCAGAAAGTAACATCAAAATGATGTGTTTAAAAAAATGTAAAAAATGTAAAAAAAAAAAAAAAAAAAATCAACTTCTGTGTCTGATAATCTGGATTGTGGAATGCCGGTAAAACATCCAGGAAACACTGCTAAAAATGATAAATAATTCAACTTGCTTTGTTTGCGTTTTTGTAGAAATTTTAAAGGAAAATGTACCCAGAGATGCAACCTATCAGGGTTAACTCTACCAAGATAACAATGGATTGAACAAAGAGGCAGGGGTAGCAATACAGTATTTCATAAGTATATGGATTAAGGATTTTATACATGTGGACAATAGCGGGTGATTTTACATATCTATGCAATCAAAGTGTATCATAACCCACCTGTTAAATGTGTGAATACAGACAATGCTCTCTTGCAGAGAGATTCTGTATTAGACAAAAACAGAGAGCACTCACATAACACTGTGCAGTCGAGCTGGTCCCTTCAAATCTCTCTCCTCCATCCATCAGCAGCTGTCCATCATTCTGACTGGCAGCTCAGAGGAGGGCTCTGACGGGCAGATGAGAGCAAGAAGCCGATCTCTGCCTCAGAGGCAACAGCGGCAGTCCTGTGTTCTCCTGCCCACCTCCCACCACCTCCTCCTGCTCTCCTGCCCGCCTCCCACTGCCTTCTGCAGGCCCTCCTCTCTCCTCTGCCTGCAGCCAATAAAACGTGGACATCATCTCAGGGAGGAAGAGTGTTGTTTACGGGGACCAGAATGCTCTTTCTCTGTCTGTCTATTGTTAAAGGGATACAAGAAAGTGCTGCACACAAACTTGTTACGAAGAGCAGCAGCTGTATTTAAGAGCTGACATCTGTAGAGTTCTGAGAAACTTCACAAAACATTCTTGCACACAGCGACTTCGTATGGCTGCAGTGCCTCTATCTCCACTCTGACTTTACTTCCCACATCTACCTTTTAATTTTTGTTTTTCACTTGCATCATGCTCTCCAGGGCTGACCTCCATCTCCAGGAACACCTTCATCCTCCCTTTATGGATCCTCACCTCACTGCTCAGGCTCACCATGCTCTTCAGGACCACCTTCGGCCTGCTTTTATGGACCTGTACCTCTCTCCACACACATTGCTCCCCAGGCCCACCTTGTTCTCCAGGCCCACCTCATTTTCTAGACCCACCTTGTTCTCCAGGCTCCCTGTGGCCACTTGGCTTTCCAGCTGCCTCTGCAGGCCCACACTAGTCTCCAGGCTCCTCATGCCCACAGCTAGAGTCTCTTTGATGTTGCCCTCCTGGCTGACAACATAGGGATTGGGGGACGGTTTGGTGTGTGTCTAAGTGTAAGTGCACTTGTGCGTACATGTGCACACAAACACCAAAAGGAAAAAAAAACTCGTGCACAACAGCTTTAAGACGAGGAGGCCTCATTGGTGTGTGTGTGTGTGTGTGTGTGTGTGTGTGTGTGCGTGTATGTGCGTGTGTGTGTACTGGAATACACTCTTTTCTTGTTCACACAGAAAAAAGGCAAACATGAAAAGGACTGAGTGATGAGCAGCTGACAGCAGCTCCACTGCTCTGCTTGGTCTGGCCATGGTGGGCGGGGCCTCCTGTGAAGACTGACACGTCACCACCAATAAGACCCAAGTCCATTAGATGTCAAACCGCACCAGACCTCAATCCTTTGACAAAAAAACATTAAAAAAAATCTTGCAATCAAATGGTTTTGTTTGGAACACAGACTTAGTCAAATCCATAGTGCTGATCAGTTCCTCACAGGATCTGTTTGGAAAAAGTGTGGACAGGATGGATTATAAAATTCTCACATTTTATGCGAAGGTTTTTGAATCAGGAATGACTGTTTCAGGTTTTCAAAAATGCAATACCTTTCACATTCAACTTTTCCACGCGAAGAACAATCTGTAACATTCCTCAAAACCAGCATGATGCCTGGTAGTGAGTAAAATACTGAAATATACATTCATATCAAGTTGTGTGCAGGTTTAAGTGCAAGAATGCAAGAAGTCCAAGATACACAGAGTACAAAGAATTTTTAAACACTAAAAAATAGAGGAAATTCCTAAAACTCTACCAATACTGCAGAATTGCTGCGGCTGATGGCAACTGTAATATATAAATTCCTGATAATAATTTCAGGTACATTCTGCAGTAGAGACAATATGAATGAGTGCATGCTGTGTGTGTATGTACAATGTTAAATGTTGCATAAAGAGATAGATAAATATGAATTGTCTCCATGCCTTAATGCCCATTTGGTGATGGAGCTGCTCCTCACCGTTACACATTGTGCTGATTACACTCCTCACACAACACAGTGCTTTATTACCTCACTAGAATTTTTCAACTTTTCTGCTTTCTTCAAAATGACATTTGAGACTGTTTCCAGTTTTCTTGCAAAGAGTACACTGACATTTTATGTGGCATACAGATAAATAACATAAATACCAAAAGTAAAACTCAATATCATCATCTTTTAAAAAAAGCTTATGCAACCTATGTAGGAGCTTGCAGAATAAATACAAAACACTGTGATGGGCCTTATAGAATATTCAGTAGCAAATTCAGACTTTAATGTCGTCTTTTTAAATACACATAACAAAATGAAAAGCACAGCCGTAACATGACATTAATTCTGCCTCCTTGTTCTGGCAAATGGACAAGCAGAGCATGTAAGTGGAATCATTTTTAATTGTGTGATTACAGCATACTAAACGTTTTGCTTTGCAAAATTCAGAAGCAGCAGTAAATCTTTGCTCGCTTCAAATAAACTCAAATTACCTGCTGCATCTGGGAAAGAGTGGCAGAAGTTCACAGTGAATGTGCAATGAAAATTAGAACTAAACAATTGATGGAATCTCCATTCAAGCCATTGCATTTCAGAGTATTCCAACTGTCAGTCGGGTATCTTTTTCTGTTGAGAAATAAATTGCCACCTTTCCTCTTTCATAGATCCATACATGTAAATGAGTTTAATTCTCCTGTTATCTGAGTATATTACTGGTTTCTGCGAATGCCATTAACATCTGTATGTGATTCTGGAACACAGACTGAGGTTAAAACATAATTTCATCACTTACCTGAACTGCCCACATATTTTAGCCCGTACGGATTAGGCCGATGCTCTCTAACCCACTGTAACTTTGTAGAGCAGTCCTCCAGTGATGGGATTTCTCTGAGCTAATCTTCTATACTTCAATAAGAAAATTAGCATTGCAAATGATCACTGATGGACTGACCATCATCAGAGGAGAATCATGATGGTGGTGGGGTTGCTGGCCTCATTTCAGCCCTCCACGGTGAGCTCAGGTCTCAGCTCTACTTCCACTGACATTCACTGCTGATGCCTCATGTGCTCTCTATACGAATTATAGCCAAAGTCAGAACAATCATGTGTCAGTATTCTTCCAGTGTCTTATGAGACACACATCAGCTCTTAAAAGGAACATTTTGCTCCAGTTATTGCTTTTCAAGGGGATTACGCTTTTTATAGAACTATAGGAATCCACTTACTTCTCCCTCAAGGGGTACTACTTAAATGTCATTTTTGTCAAGCAGATTATGACAAACTTTAGACTTCTTACTAAATATCGCATGTCACAGCCCATCAACTTTGATGCTGAGAGCAACATTAGATGCTCTATAATGATCAAATGTGGTTTTGATTTGAAATGAGACAACAATGAGGCGCCGTCTGAGGAGGATTCACATGCTTTAGCTTGCGGTTGTAGCTGGATGTACAGCCTATGGCTGGCAGGCTGCTGCTAGCGCTCCGCCAGGCAGATGAGAGCCGGGTTAATGTTGGGATTTGTTCCCTAAAGCTCTGACACAGAGGAAATACTGATCAGCTCTGCCGTCAGCCTCAAGACCTGCTAATCGCTAATCAGCACTTACACAGCCTCCGTCTGACTCACACACACATACAGTCACTCACACACATACACACACATAGGACTGTTCATAATGACGGTATGTATGTTTGTGTGCATAAAGGACTGAACATTTTAACTATTTACTTTTTATGTATTAGAACACAGTACATACATTTTGCACCTATAAGTCATTAAATCCACTGTCACACTGTTACTTCATTGCAAAGCACAACTCAGCGTTCTGTTATTTTGCAATAAAACCATGTTTTCAGCAAATGTTTTGGACCCAACAGTCAAAAAAGAAGCTCGCATTCTAAACCTAAAGCAAATTATTTCAAAGATGCTGTTCTTTACAGAGCTCCCGGAGATCAGAACTTATTACAAAACTACATCAAACACACTGTGATTGCAAAAGTTTCAAATTCTACAAAAAAATATAATTTAAGTAACATGTTCTAACATACTGTGTAATCTTTTCTTTCTGGGCCCATCTGTTTTCTCAGACAGTTTCGGTTACCATGCAGTATTTGTAAATGTATACTGTGGGAATTTACGAACCTTCAAAGACTTTAATTGTTAATATATCATTTTTATTATTGTTAATAATTTCCAACTTTTATTTTTGACAAAACTTTTGCAGTATTGTCATTTCTACTAGCTGGATTACAGCAAAAAAAAAGTTTTGCTTAAAAAAAATTAAGAAAATTAGGCCAAAATAAAACTTTTTTTTGAACCCCTAATCCGCTTTTGTCACCTCTTCGATGGCTTCCTCCTTCACCTAAGATAGTCTATAAATCGCTGCGTACAAAGTTCTCTGCCCTCCTTTCAGAACTCTTCAGTCCTTTCGCTTCCCCCATGATCTTAATTCAATGGATAAACTGGATTAATTATTCCAGAGATTAATCAGCAAATATACTGGCAGGGAGCATTTTCTGGCAGTGTTTCAACATGGGGAATCTGCTACCTCGCCTCATCAGAGGAAAACACCTTTAAGATTTTTAAGATGAGGTTTAAAACATATGTATCTGAATATTATTTTACTTGCTCTGGGTTTTGTCCTTTTTTAACAGGCTTTTCTGTATATATGAATACATCTGTTGTGTAAAGATGTATGCATGTTTCTATATAATTTTAATTGTTTTGTTTGCTTTCTGAAATTGACACAAAATTATTGTGGCATGTAATTTTTCACTCAGCCTAACCGCAAGTATTACCAAATCCTCTTATTATTTTTATTTTTAACTAATCTTTATTTTTTCCAACATTATCATTCGCATTATAGTCTGTGTTTCAATTATTGCCAAACAGTTTGCACAAAACCTGAAGGTGTGGTGAACAAAAAGTAACAGAATTCATTTGTGTTTCGTTTGTTTCACAAATATGGACATTTTCTTGCCTCCAAACGTCCAAAACTGCCTCAGAAATTTTTCTTGATGCAAAAGATAACATGAGTAATACCTCTATTTATATATAAGCACAGATAGGTAGAGTTTGATTCAGGTCTAATTTCAGACTGAGCTGTCTCTGTTGAAAACCAGCCATCAGTAGTGTTCACAAGTTTGCAGTGCATACATAATAATCCAAACTGCATGGTGTCCATTACCATAGAGACAGGGCCACATCCAGCCTCACCATCAGTCTGTCCGCCTGCAGTTCTCTGTGATTAATTCAACATCTCCATCACATCCAATATCCACAGCTGTTTTCACTTTCCTGCACTCTTCTCCAAATCATTACGATCAAACTCCCACCTCTGCCATCTTAACCTCTTCGACCATGTGCGGCTACTTCCAGTCTGTCCCACCACCACCTCCACTCCACACCCCTCAGATTGGACGAGTCATATGGAGGGGTAATATGGGTATTGTTCTGGGCTGGGCCGGCCTCTCCACAGGAACATTGGATTCTGTTTGAAGTCATGATCCGGCACAGCCGACTCACCTGCAAGATCAATACGCTGGGTTCAAAGCTGCCGGCTTCACAGAGAACACACTCTTATTAATTTATAGAAACTTCTAGAAACTTTGTCTGAAGGGAAAAACCTCCAACTCTGTGTGGTGGATAGACAGGGGGAATTATTAATATACCTGGAGAGAGAAAGAGAAACAGAGAGAGAGAGAGAGACCAACCAACCATCTTCTAACACCTTATATGAATATTTAAATGAGTTACTGTTTGATGTGGATTGATCATACAAAAAGTGTGTATGTGTGAGTGTGTTTTGTGTGTTAGGAGGAGACAGATGGATAAGGAAGATAGTTAAAAGACTCATTAGATCAAGAACACGTGTGTGTGTGTGTGTGTGTGTGTGTGTGTGTGCACGCGTGTGTGTGTGTGTGTGCACGCGCACATGTGTGCGTGTGTGTGTGCGTGTGTGTGTGTGTGTTTAACTCATTAAGGCAGTCTATTTGAGTTTTCCTTTGTTGTCAGATTTGATGATTTGGGGGAAATTTCCAGCCTTGGATTCAAAGCATTCCTGTTCGACGCTCCAAGCCCGCGGCGTCAGGAATGAAACACTTGGCATTTATATTTAATGATATCAATTTATCAACAGGAACAATCTCAGGATGTTGGCTCAGATTTGATTCCATGTTCCTCTGTTTTTACCTGAGGGACACATGCACACATTTTCTCATCGCCGTGCCATTACCATACTCTCCTCGCTCTTTTTCTCACATCTGTGCACTGATAATAACCAACAAGTTCCTGACAGTGCAATTCAATTTGTGCTTCACAAAGTTAACGTAGAAACTCTGAGACGGTAATACTGAAAACACCAGAAGTTTTCACGCACTGCGTTCAGCTCTGACAAAAAAAAAAAGAAAAGAAAATAATGACTGGAATCACTGGTGAAGGGAATAAGGTAGAACATGAAATGTATTATACAACTTGATATTGTAGGGGACATAGACTACAGCATGCAAGTGCTGTCAGGTAACATATGGTGAAGACAAGGTAGGAAAAAGTTGAAAGAACACAGTACAAACTCAGCTAATGCATAAAAAAGGTAAACATAGAAACCAATTCCAAAATAAAAACACTACTTAGCTGAAAGCAGGGAACATTAAGAAATGGGTCATTTATGATATAAAATGATACTAAATGTGCAAGAAAATATCAGATTCCTCAATTTATATTACATTTGCGAACTATCTCAAGTGGCTGGGGCAGGAAACATGAAAGCTCTCTTTTATCTCTGTCCGTACGACACATTAGGGACAGACAGCAGATATGTTTTCTGATCTGATTTTAGTTCCAAATTTATTCTCCACCTTCATTCTAAGTGAGCTTTGAAAATGGGTGAATTGTGTGAAACGTATTTGCAGAAATTTGCTGGAAGTTTGCACAGAATGGCTTTATGGAGTATAAAGAAAAGAAAATTGTCAAAAACTGCCATTCAGAGAACTACAATTAGACTTTGCCAGATAGATGTTGTGTGTATCGCTTGTTGCAAATGAACATAAATAAATAATAATGATTGCACTGCTCAAATTTCAGGATGTGCGCTCAAAACTTGAATCCAGAATCATATTTATGTCATCAAGTGTACTTTTACATTGCATCCAAATATTATTTGTACTGAGAAGTAACGGGTTTATAACGGGTTTCTTACAAAAAGCATGAAGACATAGATTTGAGACTTACACGTTTTTTGAACTGATGTCACACACACACACACACACACATCCACACCCACCCACACCCACACCCACACCCACCCACACCCACACCCACACACACACACACACACACACACACACACACACACACACACACACACACAAGTTCAGGTCTCAGTGTCAGCTACTGCTGTGTCTGATGATTCTGCCTTCTTATGGTGAAGCAAAAACTTGATTACAGTCCTCATTTTAAAAATCCGCAGAGTCACAGAGATGCTGTATTAATCACTGAGAGTCTGAGTGTAGTGGCCTCCTCTTCATCCTCCTCCTACTGCTTTAATGTGCTGGTCTGTGTAGGTGGAAGACTTCTAGAAGTTTGTGTGTGTGCGTGCGTGTGTGTGTGCGTGTGTCTGTACACTGCTTATAAAGGCTCCTCCATCCTTGAATTCAACTGAACTCACACAAACTCAAAGTAACAAGGTTCAAGAGTGCATGGTTCAGCTGGAGAGGCTGAAAGCGTGTGAGGGAGCCGCTTAAGAGGTAGATATTACATGACTATGTGTGTGTTTGTGTGTGTGCATATAGAGTCCAGTGTGCAGGCCGCTGCAGTGAACTCTGGGGAAGGCAGAGAGAATCCTAAGTCAGTCTGTAGAGAGTGAGGTTTCTCTTTCAACTAGAGCTCCTCTGGACACGGCTCACAAAAACACACACACAAAGACACACATGTACGTAGATCCATACACAAACAAGCAAAAACACACAGAACGAAGCATGGAAATACCCACACACACACACACACAGTGGACTCCACGACGTGAATGCCCGTATGCACACAAAAGCAGATATGGGATATCGCTGCACATGGTAACACACTTAAATGCACACACACACACACACACACACACACACACACACACACACACACACACACACACACACACACACACACACACACAGGCACATGCACACTCACACTCACACACACTTTCTCTCTTTTTGTGTCTCTCAGTAGTTCCTCAGTGTTTCATCTGACAGCTTATTCCCACTGAGGCTCCACTCTGTATTCACCCCATATCCCCTCAGCACAGACACCCTGTGAACACACACTCCCAGGGTGAGATGGGGGGAAGGTGACCTCGGTCCTCACACACACATACACACACAAGGATACACACTCTGACACGATTACATTTTCAACTGACAAAAACAAACTCAACACATTCAAATTGTGAACTTCTTGTCTGCCATCATTACTGGGGGGAAAGTTGGATTTACAATAATGTTTTGCATATTCTTCAAATGTCTGACATGTGCGCAGTGATGATGAGCTGTCTCCAGCATGTTCCAGGGATTTGCAGGTGACACATTCAGTTTCTGATATCAACTATAAGATTAGAAATCTGAAAGGCTGAGTTTGCATGTTACTGAATGGTTCTGTGGTCTGCAATTTTACTGTTTTGTTTCACTCTCACCACTCTCATCATTCTGGTGCCAGACTCACTGCCTGCTCAGTATCAAATGGCAAACACGAAGAAACCTGGAGGAAATAACTGCTTAAACATAATACATTTCCCTCAAGACTTAGTGAAAACCAAACCAAAGTTTAGAGGAGTGCAAATACTGGACTTCAGTTCACCAGAAATAGGTCTTTGAATGAATGCTAATGTTGCTCCATGTCATGAGCTGTTTTCTGAGACATTATCTATATTAACTGCAGCCTTTAGACCTTAACCAAACCCTTCATTGGGCAATTATTACTATAAATCTAAAGAATGCTCAAGTATCCTAAAGCCTCCAGAGAAGAACAGGACTTGAGTATCACTCCAAGTGTTTGCTCTTGAATTTGCTGAGGGTGAAGACACATTTTCTTTCAGTGAGAGCCATCAAAAGTTGGCCCTAATGCATTTTGAGAACCATCTTGTGGTTGAAGTGAAGAATGTAGCTCACCAGAGTTCCACTGTGCAGAGCCAAGTTTCTCTGTCAGTCCCCTGTGGGGTATGAATGGAGGATATATCTTCATACTGTACTTCAGCATTTGGAAATTTAGGGAGGGCTGGTTTGGTTTTGGAGCTGGTTTTCAAAATGTTCATACAAGTAGCTGTGTCCTTTTGTTTGTGCGTGTGTGTGTGTGTGTGTGTGTGTGTGTGTGTGTGTGTGTGTATGTGAGTGTTTATGTGAGCGTATGTGTGTGGTGTCACAGGCAAAGGAATGCAAAGCTTTCCATTGACAGAGCACAAATGTAATTATTTTTCAAATTCATTTTTCCTTGTTAGGTTATTAACCATCTGAGGCAGCTTTGACAGCAGGAAATCTTCACTACACACTGACAGTCTGACACTGGAGAAGGTTTCATGAGGAAAGTCCCCATTAGAGGTGATTTGCAGCATTATTGCATTGCAAATGAGCCAGAACTAATGGAATTCTCTTTCACATGTAACTCTGCCATTACTTGAATTTGTATTTCCTGTAGATTTCAAACACTAAGCAGTTGTAGATTGATTGAAACTGTCCATAGACAGTTTCTTTTTTTGCCTGAGCGCATTTACATCTGGATTGCCAAAAAAAAACAACCAAAAAATATATGTAAAACCTAACTTCTGATTGACTGCCTATGCTTAAATCATTATGTCTTGTGCGTACTGTAAGTCTAGCATGGACATGGCAGGGATACAACATGGACTACATGCCCATCTACCACCCCTACTTTCACACCTTAAAGTACATAACGAAATTCATTTTCTTCATACCAAACCAAACCACCAAACCAGCCCTTAACTTTTTTCTCTCTCTCTCTCTCTCTCTCTCTCTCTCTCTCTCTCTCTCTCTCTCTCTCTCTCTCTCTCTCTCTCTCTCTCTCTCTCTCTCTCCTTAGGTTTCCCCTGCAGCACTTTGGGAAGAAACCCAGCGTCAGGCAAACCGCCTCCATCCCCAGAGACTGGGTGACATTCACAACCTGTGTGTGTGTATACAGTACGTGTGTATACTTGCACACACGTGTGTGAATGTGTGTGTCCCTCTACGAAGGTGTGTGTGTCTGCGTGTTTGAGCGATAGAGAGAGATAGTGCTGTGGCTAGCCCTAAACCATCAGCCTAGCGGCACTACAGTAATAACCACAGGACTCAGTCACTACCACAGGCTATGTGTGTGTGTGTGTGTGTGTGTGTGGATACTGTAGGCCTATATGTGTGTGATTGTGTGTGGGTTCATGAGCGTATTGATCTATTTGTGCACATCCATGCTTCCTGTATTTCTAATAGTTTCATACCAGTATTCTACAAAAAGAATGCACATTTTCTTGCACACACAAAAATGCATGTGCTGCATGTTGGTGTGTGTGTATCTATCTACAGCTTGTATGCAGGTGTGTGTGTGTGTGTGTGTGTGTGTGTGTGTGTGTGTGTGTGTGTGTGTGTGTGTGTGTGTGTGTGTGTGTGTGTGTGTGTGCCATTTACCTACCTGTAGTCCAATCACGGCTCAGTGCTTCAGCCTTGTGTCTGTCAATCCAACCTTGACAGTGATTGGTTGAAAGGTCCAAAGCCACTAGACAAGGTCAATCAGACAGACAGACAGAGAGACAGACAGAGAGACAGACAGACAGACAGACAGACAGAGAGAGAGATAGAGAGATAGATAGTCAGTCTCCAGGTGTGAGGTAGTTCCTACATCTGCATACAAAATGATCTGCTGTTCAATATATGCAGAGAATGTGAATTATATCATTTTCAGACAAGAGGAATGGTAAAATGAGCCTGCCCTCTATTGCCTATCTTTCTCCCTCATTCTCTTTCTCTCTCTCTTTTTTATCATGATCTCTCTCTCTCTCTCTCTCTGGTTGCTGCAGGGTTGATTGGAGGTTTTGTCACGCCTGCTTTGACAGGCCGGGCAGAGCTCAGGTCCCAACGGTTTGGCAATTATCCTCTAACCCAGCAGCCTACTACTGCACAAATGCACTCGCACACACATACACACACACATACTTGGCCTGCATGTCAATACGTCAGAGATGGGGAGACAGGCTGTGTTTTCCATCTCGTTCTCTTTCGCCCTCTTCACATCTCTCTCTCTCTCTCCCTCTCTCTCTCATTAGCCGGATGCGTTTTAGAGGGGAGGAAGGTGTGAAACTCCGGAGACTCTTAACATTCCACTCTAATATACAGTCCATCTTAAGCCATCCAGGGCCTGAACTCACACACGCTCCTGCACGTGTACACACACACGCACATCGTAATCCTGGGAGATCAGAAGGGCTCCTCTTCCTCTGGCTAAGTAGCGTTGGACCCATCTACAGACTCACTGACGGTCTCTCTAGCTTAGCAAATGTACGGCAGCTTGTCAAGCACAGGAAGTAGCTTAGGCTCTGGAATTAACTTAAACATACACTTTAGAAACATGGAGGAGTCTGCAGTGTCCAGCCTGTGTTACACAGCTTCTAACTTTATTTCAAATGGTAGCAAATGAACACAATGTACTGTATTACATTCTTCATCTGACTGCCCCATGAAACACGGTAAAACTATAAAACCTGTCCTGCTCAGTGTGGGAGTCCTGACTACATCAGTTGGTCCATGTATTATTTTTGTGTTTTTGCATCTATATCACTTTAAACTGAGTTAGAAACAAGATGGCAACAACAAATGTACTTCTACTTACACTACCATTCAAAATTTTGGGGTCATCCAGACAATTTCATGTTTTCCATGAAAAGTCACACTTTTATTCATGTGTTAACATAATAGCAACAAAGGTTTTCTAATCGTCAACAAGCCTTTCAACACAATTAGCTAATGCAATGTAGCATTAGAACACAGGAGTGATGGCTGCTGGAAATAGGCCTATACCCCTGTGTAGATACTCCATTAAAAATCAGCCGTTTCCAGCTAGAATAGTCATTTACCACATTAACAATGTCTAGACTGCATTTCTGATTACTTTAAAGTGATCTTCACTGAAAAAACTGCATTTCTTTCAAAAATAAAGGCGTTTCTCAGTGACCCCAAACTTTTGAACAGCAGTGTATTTTCCAACATAATATCTACTAAGAAATTAAATGATTAATAAAATTACCATGAAAGTAGTTGATCTTAACCTAATGAGGACACAGTACTGTTAGAAGTGCTCTATTTGCTGCTGTACACTGTAAATTTCCCTGCTGTGGGATTAATAAAGGTTTAATCTATCTATCTAGTGTGGCCAGTGGTGTGCCAGATGTGGCTATTCGGGTAAGGCTAACAGCCACAGAACAGCAGTGACAACAGCAGAGCAAAGTAACTGAACTGAACCAATAACTGAAACAAAGGGTTGAGTAGAGATGCAGAGTCAGCTTCAGGTCACATGCCAGATGCATGCTGGGCTGCTGGGTTATCAGTGTAGTAAGACAGTGGTTCTGGTTTATGCCACAGAGTTCCTCAGACAGCCCATCAAACTGAATGACAAGTGGCAGCGACTGAGGGGACGGATCAACAGCTGGGTTAGCAGGCAGATGTTATTTGCTCACTGGTACGATCGAGTAGCAGCAGAAGTGTTGAACTGAGAGAACTGCAAAGTATGGTTGCCATATGGTATGATGCCTATTTTAAACTTCTATTTCATTTTAGCCTATTTATATTTCTCATGTTGGATTGAATTTTTATTGCTTATCTAAACGTCATTTATGTTTGAAGCACAGCTTTGATTATTTCCTTGTTCTTGAAAGACGTCCTACCACACGGGTTTACACACCAACTGTACAGTTAATCCTTGATTATACTCCCTCCCAGACACACATGGGCAGCTGTGGACACCATGGACACAGAGTTGTGGTAAATGGACGTTTTTTCCAGTCGCTGAGGTCCATTTGGAGGACTCCGTTCTATACATCACAAACTACAACATGGCCAGTTTTAAACTTTCAGCATCTGGAAATATGTTCTTGTTCACAGTTTTATCACCTCCCTGCATCTGCAAGAGTCCACAGGAACCAATCCATAGATTCTGCATGCAGCTCAGAATGTGTCTGCATGGATAGTCCATACAGCTACAACTTTACAAGAGCAGCATACTTTGCAGTAGTGTGTTGTGGAGAATATATAGATTTGGCCTCCAAGTAGATGCCCGAGGACTTGAAAAGTAATAAATTAACAACAGCTCACATGTCCATGATGTCCACAGCTGTCCGAGTTCACATCCATAAGGAAGTAAGGTAAAGTTTTACTCTGTCTTATAGAAAAGTTTAGTCAGCATTTGTGTCATAATTTATACATTAACAGAAGGTGATTTCTGTCCATATATTATTCTTTGGAAATCAGAACAGATAATAAATGAGGCCAACTGTAGTATTTTATATCAGCATTTATTGTTGGCTTGCAAGCTTTCTGTGGGCTTTTTGGTAACCAGCTAGGGCTTACATTTTACCTTTCAGCTGAACTTCAGGGGTCAGATCACACATCAAACACTATTCTTAAAACTGCAATAGTGAGATTTTGCATGTTTGTTCTGAAATACTCTAGAAAATATTTCTTATGAACTAAGAGGTTCCAGGGACAAGCTTTCAGTTATTTGTTGTATTTCAGGGTAATGATCACTTTTATTGCAGTGGAGACAAGAAAAACATCTCAGATGTTGATATCTGAAAGTGAATGTGGGAAATCAGAACTGTCAGTAAGACTGAGACCCACAGAGTAAAACACATGCATATTGATTTTTTCTATATGACATTTGTCTTTAATAAAATTCAATGTTTAGGCAAACTATATGACATGTAACTCACAAATAATTACACAATAATAGAGCCTATTACTGAAACAATAAATATTATTTGACACGAGTGAGCATTCTGAGAAGATTTTCTTTTTATTTTCTGAATGGGTTGCATCCTAAGTCTTCGTAGGAAGAATGATGGATCCTTAACTCAGGCCTGTTTATACAGTATATTGCAGTTACTTTTGTTGTGAAATGGGATACCAGTGAAGTCAGTGGAGCTGATGGAGAATTCTCATGAGCAGGTGCAGATTTCCTTGATAGGTCACTCCTACCCTTTAAACTTCTTTAATCAAGTTTTTCATGTTCCTTTCCTTTTCCTGGTTTACAGCATGGCACCATCAGTGTTTCTTGCTCAGCGCCCTGGGCGGCATAATCGTCAAATCCATCAACACACTCACCTCACATCAGATCAGCACGGCGCTCTTTGAAGGAGATGGACGTTGTAGCTTTATCAAACAGACAAAGCAGTGATCTTCCCTTCCGGCGTAAAACAACTACATACACCTTACAGCAACAAACGCCTGTGTGTGTGCGTGTGTGTGCGTGTGTGTGCGTGTGTGTGCGTGTGTGTGCGTGTGTGTGCGTGTGTGTGTGTGCGTGTGTGTGTGTGTGGGTGTGGAAGCCGAACAAGTAGATGGGTGTAATTTCATAGGTGTGTGTGCTTGTGTGCTTGTCTGCGTGTGTGTAGGCGGACCTTGCCTCAAGCTAAAGTCATTGAACAGTTAAGGAGTTCCTGCTACACTCCAGGCTAAAGCTGAAATGCAACCGTCTGACCACGCGTGAAATTACCACCCTTTCATGAGTGCAAAGAGCATACACACTCACACACATAAAATAGTACCTGGACATTTCCACATTCACAAACACACAGTACAGTACAGCTTCTGTTCACCTGTCGGAGACAAGCAGACACAGACACGCATGTGATAAAAGCATGTGTAGAAAGCATATCATGGCTGTTAGCAGCAACATGGCATGGTGACATGGACGTGCCTTTGAAGTGCTAATAGCACTACCACTGCCTTTCTGTGTGTGCATGTCTCTCTCTCTCTCTCCCTCTGTGTGTTTGTATTTGTGTATTTGTGTGTGTGTGTGTGTGTGTGTGTGTGTGTGTGTGTGTGTGTGTGTGTGTGTGTGTGTGTGTGTGTGTGTGTGTGTGTGTGTGTGTGTGTGCATGCGTGTGTGTGTGTCATTTCCGGACTGCATTAAACAGTGAAATATCATTACTGACAGTATACAAAACTTTTCCAACAACACATCCAAATTGCTTTTTATCTATCAGATAAAAAGTAAAAAACAAAAGGAATAACAAAAGAACATGAGAAAAGACATTTAAAGAATATAGAGTCATTCCAAATTTACCAGAGAGTAAACTGGAAGATTCCAGTAAGTTTAATCACCCACTTTGGCCAAGGTGAGGCTTACCTAAAATATTTACATCTGGATGCCCAGAGTTAAGAGAGGGAAACACTGACATATCTCTGACTGACATGAGATAAGTAACTGTTGGTAAAGTGAAATGAATCCAGGGTAACAGAGGAGCCTACAGAATTCTAACAGATGCATAGATGGTCCATCTGTGGGACCAATCTGTCTAACTGGGTCTTAAAAATAATCATACTCCACAAAATTTGCTGTCGATCTGCAGGCTATCGTGACCATTGCTGTATTCTGACTGAAGCTGTTTAAAACTAAAGATCAATCAACAGCTCACAAGGGACTGGTTCCTCACCTCCAACTGAACTCCTGATCAAATTAAAAAGTCCTGCAACCTTAGCAAGCATACATGCTATTTGGTCCTGTCTGCTGATTATGAGTTTCAACACCAGAATAAGCATTTAAACTGTAGCACATAAACACAGGTTCCTTAGACTTAGGGAAAAGTCCAGATTTGGGTTAAACTTGATGTCTTTTGTTATTGTGGTTGCAACAGCAAACACGAAGTTAAGTTTATGCAACATTCCATTTCATTATATAAAACACCAAATAAAAGAAAGCCAAAAATAATGCCAACAGGCATAATAATGACTTCTGTTGCTCACTGGTTATTGTTTACTTCTTAGAGTTTGTTAACATAAAAAGCACAGATTTGTGGAGCCACTTGACCTGGTGGATATATAGAAAGACAGACACCAAACAGGTCAGCAACCTTATCACTCTATAACATTTTATATGGAAGTGTTTTTCTTTGGCAAAGAAAGTGTTTGGATTATTATATACCCAGACTACTTTTATTTGCTCAGTATGGATGGAGACAAGTGGTGACCACAGTCACCTCAGACTAAAATCTGGCCATCACACCCAACCAGTAGTGAAGAATTTAAATGGCTTCTCACAAATTCATGGAACTAGACTTATATTCCAACCCTAATGCAATTTATATCATAACATTAACAATTAAAAAAGCTATTTTTTATTAATTGATAGTAACATTTAATAACCTGTGAGTCCTCATGATGTACTTCCAAATAACAATCATGTCAATGACGAAAGTGACAAAAAAAGACTATTTGGCACATACTAAAAAATTCCTTGGATATCAGCTTGTGTGCTCCTCCAATGTGAAGAAATGTCTCAGTCTAGCCACTCTTACAAAAGTACACCAACACTTTAACTGCTGCTATGCATTAGAAGAAGAAAAAATCATATATAATGTTAGATTTGCAGCATATTATCATACCTGCCGTATTAGGAACTGCCACATTTAAAATCCTTCCACTGTCTGCCAGTCATGACGAGATATTGTAAAGTTATAGCTACATGTATATAAATAAAACTATGTATTTAAGAGCAGAAAATAGATGCGAGTTCCTACCACAGCCTGTGAGACAATGGAGGACAAAGACAGATACTGTCAGACCTCTGCCTGTCGCTGCACTGTCCTATTCACCACATCTTGCTTTTTCCATTTAATGCCAATCTTTGACACTTTAATAAAGGCAGCATGTCATTATAATTCACTCAGCAAATTGAGCTCTTACATTGACACATTTTTGTTGTTTTTGATTGATAAAACAAAATCAGAAGTGACCTCATTAAAAACTACAATGTTTCTCCAAGTCTACAGAAAGTTCGCTATTTGCAGTTGGTGGTTGATTGATGTTTATCTGATTTGTTTTGATTGAATTTGTTGTGTGTATTGAATATAATAAAAGCCACTGTATTATCGTAACTGTACAAATCTCCAGTCAGTGAGCCTGGGCTCCAGATGACTATAGGTTTTCCATTAGTTGAGCTGCTAACTGATTTTGAAAGTTCAATAACACTCAGCTGTCAATCGACGCTAAAACCTGCTCAGCTTACTCAGACTGAAAACTCGATATCGAATCCACTCATGGCTTCTGTACACAACCTGTTTATCTGCCAATCCATCTAACAATCTGTGTTAGACCTTGCATGCACACACAGTTCTGGGTGCTGGTTTAGTACAGTACCAGGCACCGTGTCACAATGGATTATCCCAATTTCAGATCACAGAGCGTCATTTAGAAAACACGCATACAGTATGTACTGCTTATGCGCGCGCGCACACACACACACACACACACACACACACACACACACACACACACACACACACACACACACACACACACACACACACACACACAGAGCCATCACAGCAGTCGTCAGTTAGATTTGGTTCGTTTGAAGTGGAGCAGAAGTGCGGTAATGTCACAGCCTTGGGCGACAGACTGCTAGCACCCTGACACCCATATTACTCCCTCATCCTCCTCCGCCTCCCCCTCCCAACACTCCTCTCTACCTCTCTGCCCGCCCACTACCAACACCACCTTCGTCTTCCTCGCGGTGAACACACTGAAGCACACACACTAATGCCGACTGTCACTATGTATCTGGCTCCAGACTCCTACTCAGGCTCTGTGTTTTTAATATTTCCATCTCAAGTAGTTTCTAGAGGAGTTTTATGAATATTTGACTTTTTTGTTATTACACTGCCTGTTAGTGATGTACTGTGTGAATATTATCTTCTATTGCTTCAGGTTTGTGGGGCGTTTTGGGTTTATCTTATGCTGTATACAACTGTTACATTTATAGGGCACTGTGGCAACATGGGTATTGTCTACGATTACCTTATTCTTCTGGTCTCTCTATTGTCTATGTTTTTAAATGTTGTTTTTCGAATATTAAATAGTGATGTCTTGTATCAGGTGATGTGGTCATGTGACCTGGTTTCAGCCCTTATCAGGCACACCTGTGCCCTAGTGTTCTATTATATTCTGATGAAGGCCGTGTGGTGACCGAAACGCGTAAACTGCCGTCCATGAATTATTAAAGGGCTTTTAGGACCTCTCTTCTTTTAGCAAACTATCTGAAGTGTTGGCTTGTTTGCACCTTTGGATCCTCTGACTGCTCCTGGCAGCCCTGCGACAGACTGGCAACCTGTCCAGGGTGTCCCCTGCCTTCGCCCAAGTCAGCTGGGATAGGCTCCAGCACCCCCTGCGACCCTAACGAGGATAAAGCAGTGTATAGAGAATGGATGGATGGATGGATGACTGCTCCTGTTTCTTTCTCAATCCAGCCTCATTGCTGCAATGTTGCAATATATTTCCACATCTCATACACACATGGACAAAATTGTTGGTACCCCTCAGTTAAAGAAGGAAAAACCCACAATTCTCACTGAAATCACTTGAAACTCACAAAAGTAACAATAAATAAAAATTTATTGAAAATTAAATAATCAAAATCAGCCATCACTTTTGAATTGTTGATTAACATAATTATTTAAAAAAACAAACTAATGAAATAGGGCTGGACAAAAATGATGGTACCCATAACTTAATATTTTGTTGCACAACCTTTTGAGGCAATCACTGCAATTAAACGATTTCTGTATTTGTCAATGAGTGTTCTGCAGCTGTCAACAGGTATTTTGGCCCACTCCTCATGAGCAAACAGCTCCAGTTGTCTCAGGTTTGATGGGTGTCTTCTCCAAATGGCATGTTTCAGCTCCTTCCACATATGTTCAATGGGATTCAGATCTGGGCTCATAGAAGGCCACTTTAGAATAGTCCAACGATTTTCTCTCAGCCATTCTTGGGTGTTTTTGGCTGTGTGTTTTGGATCGTTGTCCTGTTGGAAGACCCATGACCTGCGACTGAGACCAAGCTTTCTGACACTAGGCAGCACATTTCTCTCCAGAATGCCTTGATAGTCTTCAGATTTCATCGTACCTTGCACACTTTCAAGACACCCTGTGCCAGATGCAGCAAAGCAGCCCCAAAACATTACTGAGCCTCCTCCATGTTTCACCGTAGGGACAGTGTTCTTTTCTTCGTATGCTTGGTTTTTGAGTCTATGAACATAGAGTTGATGTGCCTTACCAAAAAGCTCCAGTTTGGTCTCATCTGTCCAAAGGACATTCTCCCAGAAGCTTTGTGGCTTGTCAACATGCATTTTTGCAAATTCCAGTCTGGCTTTTTTATGAGTTTTTTTCAGCAGTGGTGTCCTCCTTGGTCGTCTCCCATGAAGTCCACTTTGGCTCAAACAACGACAAATGGTGCGATCTGACACTGATGTACCTTGGCCTTGGAGTTCACCTTTAATTTCTTTGGAGGTTGCTCTGGGCTCTTTGGATACAATTCCAACGATCCGTCTCTTCAATTTGTCATCAATTTTCCTCTTGCGGCCACGTCCAGGGAGGTTGGCTACTGTCCCGTGGGTCTTGAACTTCTGAATAATATGAGCCACTGTTGTCACAGGAACTTCAAGCTGTTTAGAGATGGTCTTATAGCCTTTACCTTTAAGATGTTTGTCTATCATTTTTTTTCGGATGTCCTGGGACAATTCTCTCCTTCGCTTTCTGTTGTCCATGTTCAGTGTGGTACACACCTTTTCACCAAACAGCAGGGTGACTACTTGTCTCCCTTTAAATAGGCAGACTGACTGATTATGATTTGGAAACACCTGTGATGTCAATTAAATGACACACCTGAGTTAATCATGTCACTCTGGTCAAATAGTTTTCAATCTTTTATAGAGGTACCATCATTTTTGTCCAGGCCTGTTTCATTAGTTTGTTTTTTTAAATAATTATGTTAATCAACAATTCAAAAGTAATGACTGTTTTTGATTATTTAATTTTCAATAAATTTGTATTTATTGTTACTTTTGTGAGTTTCAAGTGATTTCAGTGAGAATTGTGGGTTTTTCCTTCTTTAACTGAGGGGTACCAACAATTTTGTCCACGTGTGTAAATTACTCAGGGGCTGCTCAGTGGAATAGTGGTTAGCACTTTAGCCTTGCAGCAAGAAGATCCCCTGGCCTGGGCCTGGGATCTTTCTGCATGGAGTTTGCATGTTCTCCCTGTGCATGCGTGAGTTTTCTCCGGCTTCCTCCCACAGTCCAAAATATGCTGAGGTTAATTGATTACTCTAAATTGCCCGTAGATATGAATGTGAGTGTGATTGTTTGTCTGTATATCTAGTCCTGCGACAGACTGGCGACCTGTCCAGGGTGTCCCCTGCCTTCGCCCGAGTCAGCTGGGATAGACTCCAACACCCCCCACGACCCTAGTGAGGATAAAGCGGTGTATAGAGAATGGATGGATGAATAAATTACTCAGGTGAGCACATCAGTTGACGTGATATCTAAAACTACAATAAAAGGATCTAAGTTGTGATAAATCATTGAAGTTGCTGACAACTGCTTGTTTCACTGTCTCTGTACTTTTAAATCACTTAAGTCAACTCGGGGTTCTTTACATAGTAAGGTCTTATAGAACGAGAGAGACACCCAGCTGTTCTTCCCAAGTAAGCGTTTTGCAACATTTCAACAAGAAGAAATCTGGTGGCTGGTTGGGATGAAGGTGGAGAGAGAAAAGATGAGTAACATCAAACTAAAAACACTAATAAGGTTGGTGGGTCCAGTAAGTGCACATCAGAAACATGTAAAATGGGCAACAGAAACATTTGCAGGAAGGCACAGGGAGAGAGGACAGAATAGGAGAGACACAAAGTTAATGTCATGCAACAGTGGCATATACACACGTGGACAAAATTGTTGGTACCCCTCAGTTAAAGAAGGAAAAACCCACAATTCTCACTGAAATCACTTGAAACTCACAAAAGTAACAATAAATAAAAATTTATTGAAAATTAAATAATCAAAAACAGCCATTACTTTTGAATTGTTGATTAACATAATTATTTAAAAAAACAAACTAATGAAAGAGGCCTGGACAAAAATGATGGTACCTCTATAAAAGATTGAAAACTATTTGACCAGAGTGACATGATTAACTCAGGTGTGTCATTTAATTGACATCACAGGTGTTTCCAAACTCATAATCAGTCAGTCTGCCTATTTAAAGGGAGACAAGTAGTCACCCTGCTGTTTGGTGAAAAGGTGTGTACCACACTGAACATGGACAACAGAAAGCGAAGGAGAGAATTGTCCCAGGACATCCGAAAAAAAATGATAGACAAACATCTTAAAGGTAAAGGCTATAAGACCATCTCTAAACAGCTTGAAGTTCCTGTGACAACAGTGGCTCATATTATTCAGAAGTTCAAGACCCACGGGACAGTAGCCAACCTCCCTGGACGTGGCCGCAAGAGGAAAATTGAGGACAAATTGAAGAGACGGATCGTTCGAATTGTATCCAAAGAGCCCAGAGCAACCTCCAAAGAAATTAAAGGTGAACTCCAAGGCCAAGGTACATCAGTGTCAGATCGCACCATTCGTCGTTGTTTGAGCCAAAGTGGACTTCATGGGAGACGACCAAGGAGGACACCACTGCTGAAAAAAACTCATAAAAAAGCCAGACTGGAATTTGCAAAAATGCATGTTGACAAGCCACAAAGCTTCTGGGAGAATGTCCTTTGGACAGATGAGACCAAACTGGAGCTTTTTGGTAAGGCACATCAACTCTATGTTCATAGACTCAAAAACCAAGCATACGAAGGAAAGAACACTGTCCCTACGGTGAAACATGGAGGAGGCTCAGTAATGTTCTGGGTCTGCTTTGCTGCATCTGGCACAGGGTGTCTTGAAAGTGTGCAAGGTACGATGAAATCTGAAGACTATCAAGGCATTCTGGAGAGAAATGTGCTGCCTAGTGTCAGAAAGCTTGGTCTCAGTCGCAGGTCATGGGTCTTCCAACAGGACAACGATCCAAAACACACAGCCAAAAACACCCAAGAATGGCTGAGAGAAAATCGTTGGACTATTCTAAAGTGGCCTTCTATGAGCCCAGATCTGAATCCCATTGAACATATGTGGAAGGAGCTGAAACATGCCATTTGGAGAAGACACCCATCAAACCTGAGACAACTGGAGCTGTTTGCTCATGAGGAGTGGGCCAAAATACCTGTTGACAGCTGCAGAACGCTCATTGACAAATACAGAAATCGTTTAATTGCAGTGATTGCCTAAAAAGGTTGTGCAACAAAATATTAAGTTATGGGTACCATCATTTTTCTCCAGCCCTATTTCATTAGTTTGTTTTTTAAATAATTATGTTAATCAACAATTCAAAAGTGATGGCTGATTTTGATTATTTAATTTTCAATACATTTTTTATTTATTGTTACTTTTGTGAGTTTCAAGTGATTTCAGTGAGAATTGTGGGTTTTTCCTTCTTTAACTGAGGGGTACCAACAATTTTGTCCACATGTGTAGATGCATGTTAAGGTACTGAGTGCATCATGGGAGATCCCTCCGCTGTCAGTCACCACTAGAAGACTCATACAATGTCTTCTGGGTTACTGATAATAAATTTAACAGAAAATAAACAGCTTTTCCTTTGTATACTGGACAGTGGTTTTGTATTGAAAGTGCACTCTGTCTGTTATAATTATGCAATGTTAGCATTGCAGAGTGAGAGGTGTGTGTTAGCAGAGCTACAATAAAGCTCAGCTAAGCTTCGATATCTGCCAAGTATGTGGCACTAAGCTGTTTTTCACTTGTCTTTTCACCTCTGCCTCCACAAACGAGGCAATTTGGGAGAAGTGATTTAGCACTCTGAGAGAGGTCAGAGCAGCAGGAACTGTTGTGTCTCCAAATCTGTGGATATGACATATTGACTGAGAGATTTATTCAGTTCAAACAACCTTGGTGCTTTGAGTGGATTTTCCTCAGGTCCCTGCTCTGTCTAGTCATCGGTCACACTCCAGCTCAAGGACGATGTGGGAAAACATTTGGGAGGAAAAGAAAGAAAATACTTTTTGGTGCGCGTTGAAGTGCATGAGAGTTTTTTATGGGTGAGCAGGTTTCTGGCTGTGTTTTGTGAGCCTTTGTATGTGTGTGTTTCTGTTGTTGGCTGTACAAGCAAGTGTAAGTTTGTGTAGCAGTGTGCATGGTGACACGTGTTCATGTGTATGTTATATAGGATAGAATGTTGCTGTGCAGAGATGTATGCTAGTTGGTTTGCAAGTGAAGCTATGTGTGTCCGTGTGTGTGTGAGTGTGTGAGTGTGTTTGTGTGTTTGTGTGTGTGTGTGTGTGTGTGTGTGTGTGTGTGTGTGTGTGTGTGTGCGTGTGTGCGTGTGTGTGTATGCGCGTGCGTTCGTGCGTGCGTGCGTGTGTGTGTGTCAGATAGACCATGGCCTGAGGTCATATCTGCATCAGGCGGCTGCGAGAGCTCAGTGCCAGAGCATGATCCCCTACGCCTTTAATTAGATACATTAACATACACACACACATACAGTACACACAGACAGAACACACACACTCTCTCTCTCTCTTTCTCTCTCTCTGCTTCCCACAATAGGCCTGTTGCATGACCTGAGGCTATGCCGACCACACCACATTAAAACCTGGACTAATCAACCTCATACTCTCATGGACACTTACCCACACAAACACACACCCACACACACACACAAGCCCACCCGCATTTGAGTTGCACTAAAGCTAACACACGCACACACTCTCAGCTTGTTAATTCTCCAAACAGAACATGAACCCGGAGTCATGGTGGTTACAGTCTGATTAAATGTGGTGACTGTAGCGAAGAGCAAATTAAACCTTGAATAGGACCAGATAAACAACTGGACCGGTGCGATTTGGGAATAAAGAAGGGATGGTCCAATACATCCCCTTAAGCTTTTTAACTGTACATCATACATTTGTCAAGAAGAAAATCAATGTGCCTACCTGTGGTCAAATTGAACCAATCACCCACTGAGTAAATTTATAATCACGGCAGTAGAAGTAATGTAGAGTAATGTCACCAGGCTTAACTGAGTCATATCTCATGTAGAGATAAACTGAAACATGTTGTTCTGCTCAAAATTCTGTTGATTTAAGAACAGTAACATCACAAATGGATCAATTAGTGACAACAAGGGTAGTCGCTGCCACTGTATCATTCATTTTTAGTCCACTTGGTCATTTAAATTTGCTTAGATAAGTTTGTTTCATCAATTTCATTGGTAAGAAAGTGGTTGAGCTGAGGTTTAGCTAGTTTGTAGGCCTGCCTAATTTCTGTCTCCAGGTTATAAGATAAGTTTGACTTTGTTGATACTTAACACAGAACTGAATGAACTATTGACAGAAGTCAACAGCTGATACAGCCGCTGAGCAAGAAGGATACGATAGCAAACTTTTCACTGATGCTTATTTTACCAGGCTAATAGTTCATTGAGTTTGAATCCACAGACCTTATGTGATTATTTTTAACACATCCTGTCTCAATTACTGCTCCCCTACTCCGTTATTTAAAGAACATTATACAGAAATTGTTGCTTACTAATTAATTTAAAAATGTAAAAAAAAGTAGCATTTTTTTCTTTTAGTTGACTGCATTATTAAGAGTTTATTTCATTGCATGCTGAAATACACATGGAAAAAAAACTTGTCACTTAACATGACAGTCAGTCGCTAAGTTCACCCTCTGAATATGAAGCAGTTTCTGCACATTTTTGTCATTTTTACTCACTGCGGTCTCATTTTTTGCTGCAATATAAAGTTCGGCACCTCTGTGCAAAACAGAACAACCATGAAGAAGTAAAGAGAAATCAGAAATGTTACCTGTGTATATAACACAGCTACGTTGCAATAGATCATACAAAATAAACAAAAAAAGTGGAATTTAGGTTAGAGAATTTACAAAATGGAAAAAGAAATGGAATCCACATGCACAACATTTCCAAGTGGCTGTGTGTTTTTTTTTTTATAATGGAAAAATGATGGCTCTGCATAGTATCCTGCATACTAATTTAATTTCTATATTTTTACAGCCTCTATAAACTCTGTGTTTTCATGTATAAATCAACTCCAAAAACATGTTTTACCATGCTGAATGTCTTCCAACAATTCATTTCTGTTTACTGTTTTTGAGCCATGCTGCATATATTTTACTGATCCAGGAAGTTTTATTTTCCTCTTAGTTTTGTTGTCTTCTATATGCTCGTTGGAAACACAGTTGGCAGTTCAAGTTATTAATTTTTGTCATGTGACTGTTTGTTGCAGCTGCATCAGTCATGGCTTGTTGTGATTGATGTGATTATTTTTCCTCCAGGAATTGTACGTCACATATGATACAATAAAGAGCTGTCATAACTCTATACACCATGTCAAATTCCTTGCATGTACTCACTTGGCAATAAAGGCTTTTCTGATTTCTGATAAAGAGCACCTGACGATTCTTTCTGTTTCAATGTTTTTTGGCTGATTAAAGGTGTTTTGGGATTCAAGGAGTAATAAACAACTCAACACACAGGCTTCCTCCCACAGTCCAAAAACATGCTGAAGTTAATTGTATACTCTGAATTGCCCGTAGGTGTGAATGTGTGTGTGATTGTCTGTCTGTATATCTAGCCCTGCGAACAGACTGGCGACCTGTCTAGGGTGTCCCCTGCCTTCGCCCGAGTCAGCTGGGATAGGCTTCAGCCCCCCCCCCCCCCCCCCCCACGACCCTAGTGAGGATAAAGCGGTGTATAGAGAATGGATGGATGGATGGATGAATCATAAGTTTTTTTTTTAAATAACCAAGGCCTACCTGGAGTATTAGATCAGAAAACACTTTTAAATGTGTAATCCAGAGGGTAGAGACCAAGAAAACAAATAGCATTTAGTTTGGAGGACTTACTGAAGATCTTTAAACACATGATCCCAATGACAAAATTACAGCCACATTGTATATCTATCCATCTGGACCTTCAATGGCTAGAAAGTTTAATATTGACAAGTGCAGAACAAACAACCTACATTTACAGTTTGTACATGTATGTGATTAAAAATTAATCCTGACAGAAGACAATTTAAAAGCCACCATCAGTCCAAGACATTACTGAATGTGTTTCTACAAAGGTTTCACAAAAAAGTTGGACATATCTGACTGCAGACCACCTGCAGCAAACTCATGTAGGTTAAGCCGCATAATGTGACCTCTAGAACTCGCCTCACAAAAAGACAGATGAAGAAACAATCAGCAACTCACAGAAACCTTTTTTTCAAATCAGAGTTGCCTCAGTTCGTTGAAAATCAGAAGGTTTCCACTAGGTAGTTGCTTGAGGTGTGGACGTAACAGTAGCCTCGGGGCGCATAGCCAGGGATCCTTGAGGCTGCCATAAGGAAGTATTGTGAGTAATAGAGGCATGTACTGGCCACTAACCTGCAGCTAAATACACTGGGAGGCTCACACACCCTGTATATAGTTAGCATCTTTGATCTATAAACACAGGCATCCACAGACCCCTGATTAATCTGCAGATCGACTAAACAATTAAAGAATCTTGCACTTTCCACATTGCGTGCATCCAGAGCGTTGCTTAGACACGGGTAAACATGAGAGTATACACACCAACTACATAGTATCTATGTATCTTTCAGATTTTGGACTCTAAGCCTTACGTTGATCAAATTGCATTACTGTCTGAAAAGGAAATATATCTAAATTACTATATTGACCTGAATATTTTAGGAAACCTGGTCCTGTTGGGAAAGTTTCCCAAAGATATTATTTGTCCAGGGATGGGTTCATCCTCAGCTTTGAAGCTTTCTCTTTACTTAGTGTGAAACATAAAATAGATCCTTTCAAGCAGAACATAACTTCCACATCTCTGTGGCTTGTCCCAGTATGCTTTCAAATGCATCTAAGTCTTCATCCTGCATGTGCATCAGTCAGTTTTTTTGCTCAAACACTTTTCTGTCAGGCTCTTAGAAGTGGTCTAAGTGATTTTCTCTGGTTTTCAGCATCTAGCTGTTAGTCCTTTTGAGCTCTTCTCCATGGTGTTCTGTAATACTGGGGATTCTTGGCAGATGATTTGGATCTTAATCTGTGTCAGCAGCAAAGAAAACAGGATAGTTTTTAACTTGCCAGGATTTTATTTTTTCAAGGTAAAAACTTTATGTGGGTTATCAAAAAAACCCTTCTCTGCATAAGCCGCCATTAAGAGACTCAATAGCTTAGCAATGTAGGCGAAAGGTTGTGAATTTTTTAAAGAATATCTCATTACAATACTTGCATGCTAATATGATTATCCAAATGAGGTATGTATTGTTATCCTGGTAGTTGCATGCATGTGTGTTGCTGGCTTTTTGTACCAAGAGTGAACCTATGACATGTCCCTCTGCTGTGGTTCAGGAAGGTAACAGCCTCTGGGTCGGGTTTAATCCCTGGGAATTCACAGTTCCCATATCTAATTTGGAACGCTGATATCCTGGAAGGGGAAACAGGGAAAAAATCGGTACTGCGTGTACAAAAGTACCAAAAATGGAGACAAGTGATATCAAATACTTTCCGAGGAATGTCCTGTAAGTTGCGTCCTGATTGTGAAATTGTTGCAATAAGTTGCAAATAGACACCCTGTGGCATCCCATACACATTTAGCAAGCCTTGAAAGAAAAAGCCTCTAGACAGAATGTATCATCTGCTTGGGCCATCTTCTTTTGCTAAGGTGGCGATGAAGCTAAGTGCAAGAAATGTTTTAAGATCTTTTCAATGGCAGGAGGCTCAACAGGGAGGCTTGTGAAGCATATGAAGTTGGTTCATGATGTGGACACAAAGCAATCAAGTGTGGAGCCCAAAGCATCCTATACTACCGACCTCAATAGAATCAGAACGAATTATGTGACCAAAATCCTATCAAGACTTGGGGATAAAGCTTTGAATGACCTTGTATTCCTCAAGAACTACTTCCAGGCAAGGAAGAACAAGACAAAGACAAACTAGGTCAAATCTTTGCATTGTTGTGATTCGTGGGTAGTATAGTATATGCTGTAACTAAATAGACCAAAGACATGTTTTATTGAAGCTCTAAGTTTTCCTGAACTGCCTGCATTTCCACCGTTGTTTGTGTGTAACTTGTGTTCTAAATATAGAAATACCAAATAAAGAAAAGTTTTGACTCCACGAAGGTCATGTGTGCAGCTGACTCCAAAATTCATGCCATTTTCCAACAAATTCTATGGTGTTATGAAATTTGGGAAATTCTCAGTTCCTGCATACAGATAACAATTTTTCCCGATTCCTGGTTCCTGGGAAACCGGGAATATATTAAACCTGACTTCTGGGGAAACATAAGAAAAGAATTTATCACATTTATCACTTTTACCCCATACTCTAAAAATGCTGTTCAGAACACAAATGCAACATATTCCGGAGCTGGACACCTTTGTGAAAAAAATCCACTAACATGTCTATACTACAAGCTATGCATTTTGAAATATAATATACAGAGGGTTACGGGTAAAACCATTATCTTACATTGTACCAATGTAGCAAATTAATTTTGTGTGGCTGTTCAACAATATGGCACACAAACCTCATATAAAGTTCTTTTTTGGCCATTTCTTTATTTGTTTATTGTACATCTGACACGTTTATGCACAGTGTTGGTAAAGTAACTTGCAAAGTGTAGTGAGCTTACTATTAAATTAAGCTCTCCTTCACTGAGAAATGTAGCAAGCTAGGCTATGTCATCATGTAAAAAGTAGCTTACTACATCAGAAGCTACTTTATTTCTTTATTTTTTACATTTGATTTTATTGACTCCTGACAACAGACCATGAAAACTCATAGCTAGCTAGGAGTTAGCTGTCAGTACACTGCTAACTGGTGTTGGGAGACAACCCGTAAAAGCAGGTCTTGCCTCTTTGCAGTCCTGGGCAGTTATTTTGGGCAAACAGAACCAAACCCCTGACCCCTGAAATGTAAAAACGCATAGGAAGAACTGCATGTATTACCACTCAAATCTGAAAACAAACAAACAAACAAACAAAAAACTTTTAAAACATTTGGTGACTGCCCTAAAATAAAGGTTGAAATGTGTTTTTCTGCAAGTTATACTTCTACTTTGCGTGTGTAAAGTTTCATTACACACATTTGTGCCACAACATGACAGACCTGACAGCTGTTAGAAAGCAAATTATTGGATTTTGGGGGGAGGGGATAGGATAAGACATGTATCATCCAATTTTTTTTTCTATCTCTGTGGAATTACCCCCATAGATTCCATTTAGGATTTTTCAGTCTCTCAAGTACAACGTCTCAAGTCATGTAGTGATTCCTTTACTATGCCTGATTTCAGCCCACACTTAAAGCGCTGCTGTGCTTGTCACTTCAGAAATGCTTGGGAAAATATATGGATGCTGTAGCACTACTTGATCCATAAATGACTTTGCTACCGAAAACCTATCGGATTTAGAAAACAGTGGTACTAGTGAGAAATGTTGTCAAACTTACTGAATGTCTCTAGCTGTAGATCATACAGTGTATAATAAATGTTTGATGCTACCAAGCGGTTTAACCAGCTTGAGTTAAGTCTTGAGTTTGACATGTGACCAATACCATGTTGGTGTTTTGAAAGTAAACATGGTGAATGATCAGCGGATTTGATCTGAGACCCAGAGACTAGGCATGGTGAAACAGTAGAACCTCTTCAATCACAAGTTAACCCCATCCTAAACATACCCTTATTTATCATTTATTTTACTTTGAATGGTACCCTAATTTAGAAAATAAATATCATGCTGTATCAAAATAGTCTTGAAACCAGAGACTTAGAACATGAACTCACTGGGAAAATGTTTACTGTGGTAACAGATCAAGGGAGATGTCATTTTCTTGTAAATCTTCTGCTGGCTGTTAGAAAGAATGCAAGTTAAAGTCACTTCCGCTGACTTCACCTTTCAGACCTAGAGCCTATGTCCACCTAAGTGCTGATCTGGCAACATCATTCTACATAATGCTGATGTACAGTGAAACAATTTTTTTTATTTGTAGCACTTTGAGATTTGTTTTCAAATGTAAAGTGCATTATTAATTAAATTTATTATTATTATTATTAACAATTGTGTGTTGCAGAATCAGACTAGCAAGTATAGTTTTTTCCATTTCCATTCCTGTGTGTCAGTGTTCTAATGTTCTACTAATGTTTTACAACACAACTGAGTGTTTTAGGACCTTTTCATATTGAAATTCCATCACTGTGATGATGTGAGATTAAAGCTATTGGTCAACCTCTGGGTAAAATGTTATACCTGATAGGAATGATGTCAAAACTACATAAATATGACCTAGCTTCAAAAATACTTGTTGTTAATAATTATGAACATAGTGTTTGTTAAAGTGTTGGAATGGAACAATCTCGAAATGATTGCAGTAGGCAATCATGTGATAAAAAATATTTTTGTTCTATTTGTAACACCGCTGCACATGTAAAGTATCTCAGTGAGAAGTTTATTTCTCTACTGAAAAGAGACATTTTAGTTTATACTCTAGACCAGGGGTCCCCAAACTTTTTCCTGTGAGGGCCACATAACTTTTCCCTTCTCTGGTGGGGGGCCGGGGTCAGTTTGTAACAGAAAAAGTGTGATGATGGCAGGGGTGCCTAAACGTAAACATTGTTTTCCAGAAAGCCACACATAACCAAATATTAATAACCCTTTCTGGGATCTTCACAGAAAAAAAAGTCAGGAAATATATAATAACACTAAAAATGACATAAATAACACTATTTATGAAACAAATAATAATAACCCTCTCTAGGTTCTTCACAGAAAAAAGTTCATGGAACATTAATTTTCTGTTGTGCCGTGCACA